>NC_090615.1:1359048-1374938 GCF_004359215.1 Bremia lactucae | reverse complement strand
CCTTCGCTCGGACATCAACGAGATCCGAGGTCAGTCGCGAGACTTGACCCTCGAGATCCGCAATACGTCGTTCAGCAGCATGCGACTGAACGGACGAAGGTAAGGCAGCCGCGATTAGGTGGGCGAGATCGCCGCTCCTATCGGGCGCCACCGGCACTAATGGATGCGGGTGGGAATCAACGCTTCCTTGTTGGAAGGTTGCTTGCCCACCGCTCCGTGACGCAAGGGTACCAGATCCTCGTCCAATGGAAAGGTTACCCGAAGAGTTTTGACTCTTGGGAACCGATCGATACCCTACGTATTGATGTGCCCGGCTTGGTGGCTGCCTATGAAAAGGAGCACCAGCTGAGGCCTCTTCGCTAGTCTCAAATGGACTAGCAGAAGTAGCGTTGTGAGAAGAAACAGGGGGTACAGAACCACCCATGATTTTTTTCACCGCAAGTGGACGAAATTAATTCGCTGCGACCGCTATTTAATCGCATCGGAATGCGGATGAATGCGGCGGAGGAATTCCGCCTCGTAATGGTCGGGCGTTTCAATAAAACGTAACACGACCGGGATCGTGAAAATACGCCCAATCGATTTTCCCTGAGCCTTCCATGATTTAAAGACGCTATAATAATTATGTGCGTCTACAAGGGCGACGCTCTTCGCCCGTTTAAACGAGGCCATTTAGATGGAGGGGCATCAATGATATGCCACCCGTCACATAGCCACGTTCTAAACGACTGGCTTGTGACACCGACTGAGCACGTTCACGTGTCGTTGACGGAGCTTTAGGCTCCGAATCCTCTATGTCAGAACCATTATGGATTATGGTCTAAGCATAAGTCGTTGTGATTTTAACCAACGGAGAAGTGGCTGCGCCTTTATGGTCAGTGCTCTCATTTTCTGTCGCTGCGCTATCCAGCGTAGACGACGAGGCAGCATTCGTAAATGTTGCTGTCTCCATTTTGTGAGCCATGAGAGAAGTTTGGATGGGCAATCATGCGCCATCATCATTCCTCATCAGTTCGTTGTCCGCATCACTACTATGAGATGACGGCAACGGTGTCGACTCATTGTAGTCGACTATGAGCGACAGATCAAGATCCTCACTGTTAAACTGGATGAATCCGTTAGCCCCGTTAATGCGACAGCAGCAGTAGCTGTCGGCATTTCGACTAAGGCATTAGACGCGGCCGGCGAATTTACGCGGCGCGTGCGCTTAGTTTGAGGTTGAGTAGGCGTCTTCGCAGACGACCCACCAACGTGGCCCCTTTCAGGTGGCATCTTAAGCGCCGTATATGGAAACACAGGTCGCTAGAGTGATTGAGTGAACTAGCGGTGCGTAAAGCTACTCGCAATTCCTCGCTCCTCTTTGACGAATATAAAAATGTAAATCTGTTCTTAAGGGGGGATGGTGCAACGGGCTAAAGTAACCCTACTTTTTCACAGTCCCCGTTAAGTACGCTTGGTGTGCTTAACGGGATGGTCAATTACTAAATAATAGTAATTAGACCCAGCACTCGGGCGTGGTGCACATTTGTGACCAACCCTTGTGTATGAGATGCACATGGGTGCATTCACATTAGGAGGGATGACGCCCAGCATCATCCGTTACGCGAGGTATCTCGAAAGATACGCTCGCAATACATATTCAATGATATCTATAGAGATAACATTTTAATTGGAAAAATAGGTATTTATATTTAAAAAGATTAAATATATATCAGTCTGAAATCTACTTCCTACTTGGTAAGTAAGCACCAGGAGACGGACTACCGCTCTTGTAACGACACTAAGCCGCAGTACTTATTGTGTTGGGTGAGTCGCTCGCGCGCCCGCCACAACTACCTCACTGCACACAAGAGAAGCAGGTTTAACTGCTTCCTCGCTGTAATAGGGTGTGTGTCTAAGTAGAGCGTGGCCGCATTACGACGTGCCCGCCTACACCTTGGCTCAGAAAATACGAGCTAAGGACCAGCTGGCAGCATCGATCCGTAAAGAGTGCCTGCCAATTGCTCATCAGATGGCCATCTGATGAACGTCTTGGAGCGTTCACAAGCGTGTGGATGTACTACGAGTGAGTGCGATGGCCTCACTTGTGGTACGGTCGTTAGTACGACTGCACAAGATCCCAGTGTGATTAAGAATCACACTGTGGAGTCAGCTGCCGGCGGCTGTGCCAATGCACAGGCAGCGCCGAAGGTTCACCACTCGAAAACGTCGAGTGGATTAGGACATAAATAGACGCTAGCGGGCGACATTCAAGGAGTATACTGGTTGCCCTAAAGGGACAACACGATGATCCTAGGTCGAGTTGAGAGTCGACCGTAGAGGACCCGACTGTGATAGCGCAATCACACTCGGAGAGGTTGAGGAAAGAGATTTCCACGTACTTTAGGAGAAATCTCCTCAAATAGTTGAAGTAACTAGACTTCAAGATCCCGAGGGATTCATCCCCCGGCATCCTGTGAATAAATCTCAGGAAGAAACCGAGACATTGAATGTCTTGGTTGATAACAGTTCAAGAGTAGGCGCTTCTACTCTTGATCTGTATGCGCCTCCGAAGTTAAATTCAAAGATAACTCCATTACCAACCCTAGAATCCAAGCGGTTCTTGAGAGATATGTATAGTGGTAAAATCAAGCAGATCTGCGTACTCGTCACAGAGGACGAATACGTAACCGATATGAGATCATCGGCAATCTTTGCAGAGAACGAACGGGGTTTCAGTAGCTCATCGATGGACGAAAGTGTCCTTGATGTGAAGACCCAGATTGAAAAATACGTAGCCACTCAAGGGAAATCCTCTCTACGAAGATTTAATGGAATTCATGGATGTATTCCTTGAAGCAGTTCCATGCGAGTTGCCTAAGGATAAATCCACTCGACATGAGATCGAGCTCAAACCGGGCTCGAAGTACTGTGTCATGAAGCAGTGGCCACTGCCTCGTGAACAAGAACTCGCGATCGATAAATTCTTATCGATCGAGTAATAGCGGGCCATGTAAGGGAGTCAACCTCCCCACATAGCTCTCCGACCTTCTGTGCGCGAAAGACCACATAAGGGTGGCGGATAGTGCACACATTCAACAAATTGAATGCTGCAACGGTACCGGCTCAAACGCCGATACCTAGAAAAGACGTAAATATAGATGGTATATCTAAGATTACCATTTTTTTCGTCTATGGATCTGATGGATGGGTTCTATCAAATCCTTATGCGTGAACGGGACATTCCGAACACAGCAGTGAGCACTCCCATTGGGATTCTCTGAGAATGACTAGTGATGTCTTAGCTAGTGATGCCTCAGGGGCTTAGTAGCGCGGCATTATTCAACAGATGCGTAACAAATCTGTTGAGACCGGTGCAAAAATTCGTACAGAGTTATTTTGACGATGTATTCGTCCATAGCCGAGCCATGGACGGAAAGACGGACGTGGAAGTTCATAAAACCCACGTTCGTTAGGTTCTTACACTTAAGCGAAAATATAAATTGTATGCAAATCTCAAGAAGTGTATATTCGCTGCAAGCGAAATACAACTTCTTAGGTGCATTGTCGGTAAACATGGCGTGCGCCCTGATCCCGAAAAGATCAAGGCAATCACCGATTGGCCAGTTTCAGTCGATATCAAGGGACTTAGAAAGTTCCTTGGTTTAGCGGCCTATTTGTACAAGTACTATCCCAATAATGCCGAGATGACAGTTCATCTCTCTCGTCTCTTGAAAAGACGAGAAATGGTTACAGAACGCTGATTGTCAGCGTTCGTTCGAAGGTATCAAGCAAAGCTTGATGCAATCGCCCATATTGGCGATTGCAGATCAAGACAGACCATTCCATGTGGTCTGTGACGCCAGCGATTTCGCAATCGGCTTTGCGTTTATTCAATACGATACGGACGGCGCGGAGCGCGTCGTCTGTTATCAATTGCGGCAGCTGCACGCAAATTACCCAGTGCCTTACAAAGAAGAAACTCCTTGCCATAAAATATGCACTGGTTAAATTTAAAGTCTATTTTCGAGGAGATAGACCGTTCATCGCATATGGACCATGCTCCATTACGCGCGGCCGTAAACAGCCCACACCTGCGCAATCCAACAGTGAAAAAAATATCACTTTTGCAACACACATTACAAGTATTCCGTTTTCAACTTTGTTTACTGACATAAAGAAAGTCTACGCAGAAGATAAGGATTATTTGCCTTTAATGGATCATCTGATGAATTAATCCGATGAATCTTTCATATTTACCGGCTTTACACGCAACGAATTATTGTATTACATAGCCGTTGCCAGCGACACTCTACATGTCGTTGTCCCAACTCACAATAATTTGCGCTTGCGCACCGTGTATGAGTGCCACGATGCACCAACAAGTGGGTATCGTGGACGTAAGAGAACATATATCATTAGGTGTCGCGACTTTTATTGGCCCCGCCAGTATCAGTCCGTGCGCAAGTACATTAGTGCTTGCGAGGTATGTCAACGGGTTAAGCCTAGCCCTTCATCCTGTGCATCTCTCCAGCCTCTACCACTTTCGACATAATATTGGCAGTCCGCATCTTGGACTTCGTCGTCGGATTTCTCGAAGATGATAACAAAAACAATGGAATATTTGTTTTTGTAGACGGATTCAGCAAGATGTACCATCTTGCTGCAGTCCAGAAACGATTACGGCTCCGGGTTGTGCCCGTGTCTATATTGACACGGTATTCATACTCTACGGTTTACCGCGTGAATTGGTCTCGGATAGAGATCCACGGTTCACGGCGGAGTTCTGGCAATCCGCGTTCCGATCTCTCGGGAACACGGCTGACGATGTCAACATCCGATCACCCAGAGACAGATGGTCAAATAGAACGCGTAAATCGCGTCCTCAAAGAGATACTAGAGGTTACGTCCAATATATATCGTATCCGAATTGGAGCGAGTTTTTACCGATGGTCGAATTCGCCATCAATAATTCGGTGCATGCGTCTACAATGCATACACCGTTTTTTGTGAATGGCTTACGCCATGCTCGCATACCCACCTAATTAGAGGGATCCTCTAGTTTAAGAGGGGGGAGTCTTGCTCGAGCAAAGCCATTCTGACTCATGCTCATCACGCATGGAAGTTACCAACGATGCGAATGACTTCGATGTCGATTGCCTCGAGAAATATCTTATGGCAGTGCGATCAAAGTGCACTGGAAACGACAAAACAAATGGGTCAGCAGAGGAATTTCTGCTAGCTTGAGAACCAGTAGTCCATTTCGTTCAGAGTTCGATTGCTAACGCAGTGGTCTGTATGACACCTAACGCAGACAATCATGGAAGAGCAAATGTTCTTATAAGTAACATTTATTAGTACTGTTCTCTACGGTACACTTGCCTAAGCGCGTAGTCACTAGTGTGGGTAGCAGTAAACTACTACCCAAGTTCATTGGGCCGTTCCGTATACTGCATCGCAGAGACAATGCGTACACAATAGAATTGCCACGTAGGATGCATTCGCATCCTATGTTTTACGTTGATCGGCTCCGCCCTTACCATCAGTTCACGGTTTCTTCCGAGGACGGGTCTGACAACCCTTTTCAAGAATCCCTAAAAGATTTTTGTGATCGCGAACCAAATTTTCATGCTGAATCTGAGGATTCTCATGTCGGGTCCGATAAACCTCGAAACCGCGATGAGCTGACGACAGCTCATCACGAAAAGCGTGATAAGTCCGTTCGTACTTCAACATGAAGTACGCACTCTTCGAACGGTCTTCCAACCGTTCGATATGATGAGCTGCAACGTCTGCTATAAAGAGCAACGCTTTCCGCGCTCGTGATCAAGATCCTCTTCCAAATCATGGAGGAACCGATCGATTTTGTCGATCTTCGACTCTAGATCCGACAAACGGTTTGGATCTAATTTTTCTTCCTCCACCACAACCATTGGTGGATTCCCCCGATGGTCAACATTTCTTTGTGGAGCGTATCCAGAACCATCGTGATGTGAAGGGGCAGCGAACGAGTTAATTTGTTCGCTGGCGAACATCCACCTTCACATGACAGTTAAGAGCCTCGTTCCCAGCTGGTTGCTGACGTTGAGGGCCTCGTCCGTCGGTATGACGAGTCCTATCCGATAGTTCAGAAGACCCATCATAAAACACGCGTACCTGGTTCCTGTAGATCGATTGCAAAACGTCAATCGCATCCCGCATCTCAATAAAGATGCGAGCCCTTCCCCAGGGCAAAAAAAGGAAATAGACATCCGCTTTTACCCTCTTTGAGCTGTCTACACAACACGGACAGGAATCACCCCACGTGAGGCATGAAAGCCCAGCCTCTCGTGACACCAATGCAGTTTACTTTGCACCGGTTGAAGTTTTTTTTCTCAAATTTACCGCGATTCCCGTTAAGTTTTTTTTTTAAACCAGGCTTCGCGTCCAGTCTTTGACATTGCGAATGAACGCGCTCCAGGCTTGCATAAACAAGACTTTTTCTCGCTTATTGTTGCCACTAAACCATCGATGCTTAAGAAAAGCATCGAGATAAAAATTTTCTCAGCGCGAAGGTTCTTCGCGCTGGGATCAAGGCCATGTAGCTTTGTCGCAATAAATAAAGGATATTTATTGTGAGGAGTAGTCTCTCCAGACAAGCTATTAATTAGCCGTTCTGGCAAAAGCCACGGCTTCTTTTCAGGGGCGAGATGAGACATTTTATTATCTTCACTCCCCTGAGTGGTACCCACTGAAGCAGGGGTACCACAAGAATTTTTATTACGATGGCTTACGCCATCGTCATCACCTTGCACAGAAACAGGTGCAGGTGACCGTAAGGTAGACGGAACGAGCGATGAGGGATCATCATAATCGTCGGAACCAAATAGATTATTAACTCGTCCATCAGAATGAGCCCTCTCATTCGATTGCTCATGGTCAGCCGTCTGACGTCTATCAGGCGACTGTTCTATTCAGCCCGAGTCGGCCATTTCGTCTGACTCGCATTCGTAGTCGACCTCCAAAGAGGGGTCGTATTCACGTGGTGAATCACCACGTGCACCCGCAACATCTAGTGTTGCGCGAGTAGAAGATACTTTGGCAGACGTTCCGTCTGTCGCAAGAGATAAAAGTGCGTCACCCGCGGCTGCACGAACCACAGCCGAAGGAGCAGCACTATCAACACCCCGCATGAATTTGTTCCTCATGCGATGGAATTAAAAATGGTGGTTATGACTAGCCAACATCATTTTTAAATGAAGTGGTCACATAGTTACCACTTGAAATAATGACAGTCAGAGTGATTGTCGTTTAAGGGAGGGGTGATGTAACGGGGTGTATCGTTGCATGAAATTTACACTAAAAGGTTTATAATTAATATATTATCTAAAAGGTAGAGAATATTTGGAGAATATTACTTTATATAGTAATGTTCAGAAATCTTACTCATAAATTGGTATAGGCCATTATATCTTTTATCCCGCAGAGTAATCAGCTGTTAATGTAAACAAAGAGAGAGACAGATAAGATTTCAATTGCATGTTTAGTATTAGTTCATAATTAAGTTAGCATTAACAGATAGAAAGAAGAGAAATTTAATTATATTAATAAGTTTTCATCTAGCCCTCTTTGAGGTAGTTGTCTTTGAAAGAAGTCTTCCTCTGCACGTACTATTGTACTATTGTACGTGAAGTAACGTAAGGCACCACTCACAACCGAAGCAGTGCGAAGTGGACTTGTACTGAAGCAGTACAGTCGTAGTGCTTCGTTACAGATAAGATTTTTGAACATTACTATATAAGTAATACTCTCCAAACATTATCCACCTTTTAGATAACATATTAATTAACAGCCTTTAAGTGTTAATTTCATGTAAAAATACACCCCGTTTAACTAGCCGTCAATCCCCGCTAATGTGAATGCCCTCAGGGACATCACATACACAAAAGTGGGTCACAATGTGAACCACACCCAAGTGGTTGGTACAATTACATTACTTAAGTTATTGACCATCCCCTGAAGTACACAAAGTCCATTTAGCGGGATTGTGTTTCATTAGGGCAACTTAAGCCCAATACAAAGCTGCTTTATTGGCGAACTATTACCGGAATGAAGACTTCAGCACGCTGCACTCAAGACGGCGTCGTAGATGGCCTGCACATACTTACAAATCAACGATAATCACATCATGTTCAGTCTGCTTGCAATTCGTTTGCATGAATCGTTATGCGCTGCACTAAATTTGCCATATCAAATTATTGTCGAGCAATACAACGTTGAACATTTTATTGACAAATGATCGATATCTCGCATTGTCTACTCGCTTTTTTTCAATTTAACGACACGAATCCATAACAATATATAATAAATTACAAAACTACGTCCGTTTTCAACAGTCGCAACGTTTCGACGCGCAAAAGTCGCATTTTAAGTGATGTGGCCAGATAATTTATTCAAACGTCGAATCGCTTGCTACACATAGAAAAACATGCTAGCCAATTCAGCGATGTAAAAAGTCAGCGTGATTTATGCCAACCGCCTTTTTCGGTAGCGATACAAACTACATTAGCTCTATCTTCTGTGTGATTGATTCAGATGGACGAAAACTCATTTTCCACAGACTTAGACGCCAGAGCAGCTTTATATATATTTGACATACTAACGTTCGTGCCTACCGCGGCGTATGTTTTCCGACAAGTGTCTTTCTTCCCTGCGTGGACCCGCTTGTAACAGTTATCAAAACCTATAGGACAGTCGATTCTTTCAATGATCATTGCTACTTTTGCTCGAAGACGCACCACAGTATGCAACACGCTACGCTCCTTTTTTTCTCCGCATGCGCTGTTGCCGCGGTATCACAAGCTGAGGGAACTTGTTCTTCACTCGAATACAATGTCGACTACAGTGGAAATGATCGTGGCAATGCCCCCTCTTCGTCTGTGAAAGATTGCTGCACCATTTGCTCCAGCACCTTTGGATGCAATGCTTTCACATGGACAGATTATCACGGCGGCACTTGCTGGCTAAAGCAATCTAAAACCACCTCAAAACCGAGCGACGGAGCGATCTCGGGAACCGTGGAACCCTCGCCACAGTCCTCAAATTGTCCATCACTGGAAAGAAATATAGATTATAGTGGCACGGACATTGGCAACGCTCCTAGT
Organism: Bremia lactucae; assembly: GCF_004359215.1. Classification (NCBI taxonomy): domain Eukaryota; phylum Oomycota; class Peronosporomycetes; order Peronosporales; family Peronosporaceae; genus Bremia; species Bremia lactucae. The sequence goes on along the minus strand of NC_090615.1, from coordinate 1,365,816 downwards.
GCGTCGGCAGATGGATGCTGCTTTATTTGCTCCAATACCAATAATTGTAAAGCTTTCACATGGACTAGTTACAACAGCGGAACGTGCTGGCTTAAAAATACTGTGGGAAGCTTAAAGGAAGTTATTGGGGCCATATCCGGTCGTGTATCAGGTTCCAACGCCAATGAATGGCGTATGTCCCCAATCAAAGTCATTCACGCTCGTGTCCAAGGTGATGAGCCCGTTTGGCACCCTGGTGTGAATTTGTGGCTATCTAAGTTTGGCTACACCGCGGAAGATAGGTACATGAACAATCTGGATACCGTCAACACGGCGTCCGTCGAAGGTGCACTTATGTACGTACAGGCCGAGGGTATTAATATGAACGAACAGTCAGTCAGGTGTCAACGCAAAAACAGGATGCAATATATTGTATTTTACGAGATTACGATTGTTCAGCCCACCAAAAGCATCAAATACTACCGAAATCACAATCCTTTCGAGTACGGGCCTTTTACTGCGATGGACGGTGGCAAGTGTACAAATTCTGGGTCGGACATAAAAACAAGCTGCAAGGCTTACTATGGCCTCGATGGCGTCGAGAATATAGGCACAAATGTTGGCTGTGACTCCAAGAGCTCCGACCCGCGGGCGCCGTACCCAGGGAACTACTGGTATTCATTTCCAAACTCGTGCGCTCATCACCTCCGTGCGGACAAAACCTCTGCGTGCAGAGGACAATTTAGCGGTGGATTATGTCCTCTTGGAGATCAGCCAAATGGTCTCACTTGTACATATAGCTACACCATTCTTGGCTACCTCAATATTGACGACCTCGTTGGTATAACGAAAATGGGATTTTACAACTACCACGACTTCTGCCAAAGTGGTGGCGTAGAATTTAAAGCCAGAAACACTGGAAATGGCTTCCAAGTGGAACAAAGTCTTGAATTCTGGAGGAATCCGGGAGACCCGAATGCTAATTCGAACCGTGCTGTACAAATGGTAGCCATGTACAATCAGATGATCCGTAGCGGCCAACGTACGAACATGACCCTTCTTCCAACAGTTGAAACGCTAGCTGCCGCAAATCCAGAGTGCTACAAGAACAGTGGGATTTGCGCTCGCGCCAAGTTTGGGTGCAAGCGTCAGATGCTTTCGCAATTATGCACAGTATGCTCATCTGAGGGGAGTGATTGCGTAGTCGCACCACCAAATTACTTGTTCCCTGACTTTTAATTACAGCATAAAATTAAAGGTGTCAAACATTTTAAATAAATTAATATAAATAAGTTTGACAAACTGGGAATGAATGTTAAATTATTTTAGTTCTGACAAAGCTGGTGTGTTCTTGCGGTACCAAAACAGGTGCTCCGTAGCAATTGCGGCAACTACAATAGCCGCAAGTCTTTAAAAAGCTGCACATTGCTTGGGCGAAAATACTGCAACTTTTGTGTTAAAAGGTGCAAGTGACAATTGCTGAATGGGTATTAGGCGTATGACAGAGAAGGAAACGATTCCATGTACTGCACATTTCATTCATGGCTCACAATAGAAAACTATCAGAATTGCTCAGAATCTTCAGAAATAGGATTTCTCAACACGAAGACCTACTCATCTGATCCGTGGAAATTTCCTCTCTCAACATTCGAGTTGCCCATTCAATTGCGTCTCTTGACTTTTAAAATGGATTAGCAGCTGCATTGGGTGGCAGAGCTTGAGCACCAATCAACAATTGTTTCCGAGAATTATACTAAGTAGCTTGTCTATCCTCATTTCATTAAACAATTTTCTGCATTCGACTCAAGTCTTGGCTTCACCTCAATAATGGCTACATACACCTTAGCTACTTTGACATTATTCGTCGCCTTTGCGGTGATTGTTACTGCTCATGAAGGCGAAGACCACTCCGAGACGACCATAGATTTATCAAACGAGTGTGCGTCAAATGTGAGCACGTCTTTCATTGACACGATCGACAATAGCTCGTACTTTAGCACGTGTGTTGAGGGAACAACCTTTAATGTCACGTCCGTGTTTGATGTGCTGAATTTCACGGAGCCAGAATTTTTAACGTTCTGCAATTCGTCCACGTGCCTCGAACCGATTCATAGACTCATGGGATCGGTCGACTGCTTCATTACGTATTTGGGAGCACCGCGCAATCTTTCGGACGAGATCTCGAAGCTCCATGACGAATGTCACGAAGTCCTTGACGCAGCTAACTTGACGATGAATATGGACGGAGACTCGGATGCAATGGACAACAGTGACTCGACTACTCCTGGGGCGACTGCTTCAAACTCGCCGACGCTGCTTATTACGCTTGGGTCCATAATGTCGGCTACTGTCATCGCCGCCTTCCTTGTTTAGGCCATATTGCAATGTTTTAGGTCGTTTTGCAAGTTTCACATTATTATCTGTTTTTCTTTAACGAAAATAGAAGTGTTGGCGGTAATATAAGATCTATATTAATAAAAAAACTCGCAAATGAGTACGACGCAAGATATTATTTTTTTTGTTTCTGTATGCAGTAAATGATAATTTAGAAATAATAATTGGTAGAAAAAAGAAAACAGTCGATATTTGTGGCCGCACAATGCTGAATTTAGTAGCTGTTCCGGTCAGACTATCGAATTGATTGCTCATCTTAATCAACCTCCGAGTTTGACTTTCCTTCGTGAGCACAGTGCTATTTAGCAGAATCGTCAATTGATCGAAGGAAATGATTGACGATTTCGCATTCGCATTCTTACGACAAAGATAAAAACAATCGATTTGGGTTGTGGGTGTATTCAGTGGTTGTTGCAAAGGACCGACTTCATTGATGGAAGGCGTCGCATGCAATTTGCATGATCTCGCAATCAGCAAAGTCGCTTGAAAATGAGAGCGATATTGTTGTTCTCATGCGAAATTGACAGGGCTGTGATGGAAATCGATTAGAAGTGTTGCATTAATGACTGCGTTGTCGTTTCAGTACATCTTTTTCCATCCCAACATGTTCAGCAAGCGGTCCACAAGCGTCAATATGGACGGAAACTTTCAAAGTTATCGCGCCTCGGATGAAGGTAATGCAAAAATGTCTTTTTTGGATAGTAGCTGAAAATTTAAACGCATCTAGTGCTTTCGCGAAGACTACCATATCTGATTAGGCGCGTCGTGATAGAAATGAGACGTGCGATAGTGAGAAAAGTTCATTAGGAGAAATGCAACTACAATGCTGAGGGATGGTGGTGATGGCATGAGTGCAAATCATTAGTCGCATAGGAAGATTGCGCTGTTGCGACAATGGTTTCAGATTATGTCGAAATCATCGATGTCGTGATACCAAGGAGACTACCGCTTTCTCCACAGTAACTAAAATATAGAAAGTAATGTATTTAACTCGATACGCAAGATGATGAAGAAAGTAGGCCATAAAAATTGCTCTGTAAGTCATATGCAGAAGTTGCACGTCTGAAAATTAGTCACGGCCTCGGCGTGGAGTTGATAAAGCATTTATAAGCTTTATAAGTTTCGACTTTGAATCGTTGCAACCAGATTTTAATTTAGTAGAGCTAATATATAACGCAATATTGCATGAATCATGGAATTACTTAAAAATTCCGGTAGAAGTTTCAATGCAACTCTTATTAGGGAAGCAATTTAAACTTATATTTTCTACAAAAACCCAACTACTGTATGTGCAATCATTTAGTACACGAGCAAACCGATACGATTCTTTCTTTTATAAATAAATACGCAGTGACTCTATTAGAAGTGATGACACGGACGGGACCAAGTGCTCACGCTCTTGCAATTATGCAGTATATACCATTGACAATTTAGTAAAGGTGTAACGGGCTAGAGTTGCCCTAACGTTACACAATCCCCATGAAGACTGTGTAACGGGGTGTATCGTTACATGAAATTAACACTTAAAGGTTGTTAATTAATTTATTATTGTACACGTAGATAATATTTGGAGAATTTTACTTAACATGATAATATTCTAAAAGCTTATCCATTGGTAGATATAGACATTTATATCTACTTTCTCCGCGGTCCAGTCAGCGCTGGACGCGCGCAAAGAGATAGATAGATAAGGCTTTATTACATGTTAATTAGTTTATATAGAAGTAAGTATTAAATAGATATAAACAGAAGAACTTAATTATATTAAATACAGTTCACTTTTAATCCTCTTTAAAGCAAGTCTTCCACTGCACGTACTAGTGCATTTGAAGTGACGTGAGGCACCACTAGCACTGAGGCAGTGCGAAGTGGACTTGTACTGAAGCTGTACAAGTCGGCAGTGCTCCGTTACACCTGGTAGCACTTTGTACTTGGCCATGCTGTCCGATTTGGACAGAGATGCCCTCCATTCATCCATTGCCAAGTTCATTCAACATGATCTTGACGAGGCGAAGGAGAAGGTAGCCTTGCTTAATCTGCAAGGCTCTCAACAGGCAGAACTGTTGAGGTCACAGCAGGTACAGACCCCTGTACCTGGTATGACGCACACGCGTCGTCCCGAAACTTTAAAGATTGACAGCTTTAAGTATAGAGGAGTCGAAGAAGACTCCCTCTTAAGATAGTTTGTCGCGTTACGCGATGCCATAACGGCTTGTCACATTGTCGACGAGCAAATGCAAGTCGCATTTGCTCAGTCAAATTTGGCAGATCGTGCCAAAACTAGGGCACTAGGCCTTAAGTTGTGCCACGCATATGTCTTTGGGTCGCTAGAGGCCTTTGAAGCCCGATTCAACAGACGTTTGAACCACCAACGGCTGAGTTCAGAGCTCGCTCAGAGCTTCTGATACTCACGCAAGGCAAGCGTGATGTGCACGCATATGTCCAGCACATACGACTCTTAGCGAGTTGTAGTACAAATAACCCAGTTCATGAACACACGTTGATTACGGTGTTCTTACGGATGGTCCCGTAAAGACCCACCTGTTCCGCTTGGAACTATATACGCTTAAAAAAAATTTCCGTTGCGGAACAGGAGGACTTTAGCTTGCGACAGGCTCAAGCTAGTTCGTCATCATATCGTCCTCCGAGACGACACGAGTTAGGAGGTCCAGAACCCATGGACCTTTCCTACGTCGAAAGCGAAAAACCTCGCTTTCCGAACAATAAGCGATCGCAGAAATGCCATCGCTGCCAAAAATTGGGACACTACGCTCATGAGTGTAGTGCCCCACGTCCAGTACCGAAAGGTACTGAACGTAATTTTGGACCGTATGCCAAAAAGGGCAACGGTCGCGGATCCGAAGTTGTTGCGAAATCGCAACAGCGAGGCGGACCGCCAAAAACAGTCGGGGTCTCTAGGGGCGCAACGCCCTACTGATCCGACAACCTCAAGAGAATTTGCCAATCTCTTGACTAAAGTTGCTCTAGAAACAATACATTATGTGTTTCTGCACCTGGCGATGAGGAATCCCTCACCACCTTGAAGGTAAAGTGACACATAGCTTCTCACTTAGAGCCCTAGTGGACAATGGGGCGTCGAATATCTTTATTCGTCTACAGTCACTAGAGAGTCGTAGGTTCAAATATGTTGAGCGCGACATCTTTCCAACGAGGATGACGGTGTGTCTAGCGACAGGCGTACGATAACAGTAATGAAACGCGTAGTGAAATTTCACTACGCGTTATACGATTTACAGTACGATGATGCTTTCATCGTACTGGATTTAAATCACAAATTTGATGTCATCCTAGGCTTTCCGTGGCTCAGAAAATATGAGCTAAGAATCAACTGGCAGCATCAACCCGTAAAGATGCCTGCCACTTGTTCATCAGATAGTCATCTGATGAACGTTTTGGAGCGTCCACAACCGTGTGGATGTACTACGAGAGTGCGATGGCCTCACTTGTGGTACGGTCGTTAGTACGACTGCACCAGATCTCAGTGTGATTAAGAATCACCCTGTGGAATCAGCTGTCGGCGGCAGTGCGAATGCACAGGAAGCGCCGAAGGTCCACCACTCGAATATGTCGAGTGGATTGAGACATGAATGCACGCCAGCGGGCGACATTCAAGGAAGAGACCGGTTGTCCAAAGTTGACAACACGATGATCCTGGGTCGAGTAGAGAGTCGACCGTAGAGGACCCGACTGTGATAGCGCAATCACAGTCGGAAGACGTTGAGGGAATAAGGCTCCACGTACTTAAGGAGAAATATCATTAAAACGTCAATGCTGAAGTGACTAGAGTTCAGCATCCCGGGGATTGATCCCTCGGCAGCCTGTGGATATATCCCAGAAAGAAATTAAGACATTGAATATTTTGGTTAATGACGGATCAAGAGTAGGCGCTGATACTCTTGATCTGTATGCGCCCCCGAAGTTAACTTTGGAGATGACTCAATTATTAACCCTAGAACCCAAGCGGTTCTTGAGAGATCTGCATGGTGGGAAAATCAAGCAGATCTGCGTACTCGTCACAGAGGACGATTACGTAACCGACATTCGGTCAGCGGTAATTTTTGCAGAGAACGAACGGGTTCTCAGCAGCTCATCGATGGACGAAAGTGTCCTCGATGTGAAGACTCGGATTGAAAGATACAGTACTCAATCTTGGGAGTCACTCAAGGGAAATCCTCTATACGAGGATTTAATAGAATTCAGGGATGTATTCCCTGAAGCAGTTCCATGCGAGTTGCCTAAGGATAAAGGCACTCGACATGAGATCGAGCTCAAACCGGGCTCGAAGTACTGTGTCATGAAGCAGTGGCCACTGCCTCGTGAACAAGTACTTGCGATCGATAAATTCTTTACCGATCGAGTAAAAGCGGGCCATGT
>NC_090615.1:1341954-1351523 GCF_004359215.1 Bremia lactucae | reverse complement strand
ATTATCTTGAATTTCTTTAGAAAAAAATATTTTTCATCCTCTGTATGACATAATACTTATGTAACGGGACATTCCGTCACAGATATAGTCGGGAGATACACAAGCACGTAAAATTTTACATGCCGGCAGGACATACTCAGTCTGTAACGGGGTACTACTGACTTGTGCAGCTTCAGTACAAGTCCACTTGCACTGCCTCAGTGCGAGTGGTGCCTCACGTCACTTCACGTACTCTTGTGCGTGCAGAGGAAGACTCTCTTTAAAACACCTGATTTAAAGGTGGCTAAAAGTAAACTGTATTAAATAAAACTAAGTTCTTCAGTTTCTATCTATTTAATACCAGCTTAATTATATACTAATACAAACATTTCATAATTTTATCTATCTATCTCTATTTGAGCGCGTCTAGTGCTGACTGGACCGCGGAGAAAGTAGATATAATGGTCTATATCCACCAATGAATAAGCTTTTCGAATGTAATATGTAAAGTGATATTCTATAAATGTTATTTACCGCTTAGATAAGAAATTAATCAACTACCTTTAAGTGTTAATTTCATGTAAGTATACACCCCGATACATCACCTCTCCCTTTAACGACAATCATTCTGACTGGCTTTGAATAGAGTGGTCACAATAAGACCACTTCATTTGAAACGATGTTGATTGGCCAGGACCATCGGTTTAATTCTATCGCATGGTTAGCAAGTCCATGAGGTATGCGACTAGTGCGACGCTTTCGGCTGCGGTTCGGGCGACGCATTATTGTCTCTTGCGGTAGACGTTCCGTCTGCCTTATCATCGTCTTCTCTCGCAACTCTTAATGTTGCGGGTGCACGTGGTGGGTCACCAGGAGGTCGACTATGAGTGCAAGACAGACGAAATAGCCAACTCGGTTAGAGTAGAACAGTCGCCTGATCATCGTCAGGCGGCTGACTATGAGCCTTCGAGAGGGGGCTCATTCGAGTAGACGTGCTGGTAGCATTCGCTACAGCAGGATGATATTCCTCATTGTCAGCACCGTCTCCCGTGCCGTCACCCGCGCATATTTCTGGGCTGGGTGATGACGGTGGCGTCAGCCATCCTAATAAAAGTTCTTGTGGCACCCCTGTTTCAGTGGTTATCACTCATGTAATCGTAAACACTAAAATGTCTCGTCTTGCCCTTGAGAATAAGCCGTGGCTTTTGCCCGAGCAGCTAATCATTAACTTGTCTGGAGACTACTCCTCACAATAAATAATCCTTATTTATTGCGACAAAGCTACATGGCCGTGATCCAAGCACGAAGATCTTTCGCTCTGAGGAAGATTTTTATCTCGGTGCTTTTTTTAGCATCGATGGTATAGTCGCAACAGGAAGCGAGATTAAGTCTCGCTGATGCCAGCCTGGAGCGCGTTCATTCGCAATGTCAAAGACATTGGACGCGAAGCCTGGAATCAAAGACTTAACGCGATTCGCGTCAAGTTTTAGAAACGAATTCCAACTGCGGCAAGGTATAAATTGCATCGGTTGTCACGTGAGGCAGGACTTCTATGCCTCACGTGGGACGACGATAGATATAAAGCCGGTAAATCTTTGAAAGATTTATCGGATGGATCCATCAGACAATGTATTAAAAGCAGAAGGTCCTTACCTTCTACGCAGGCTTTCTTTATGTCATCAAACAAGGTTGATGATGGTTAAAACGAGTGTTGCAAAAGTGGGATTATTTGTACTGTTGGATTAAGCAGTCGGTTCTATATCGAGTCGGCGAGATAACGCATCTGCGACGCCATTAAGTCGTCCTGGTTTATATTCCACGGCGAAATTATACTCCGCGAAGAAGGATAGCCACCTCGCCATTCTTTGCGAGAGGTGTGGGCTATTTGCGGCCGTGCGTAATGACGCATGGTCCGTATATACGATGAACAGTCTATTTACGAGGAGATAGACCCTAAACTTGGCCAGTGCATATTTGATGGCAAGGAGTTCCTGGCTTACGACCCTCTAGCGAGTGGCGACGAATAAAGTTTATTGACGCCCCACAGTCCTCTAGGGCTCTTAGTGACGAGTCATTTGTCAGTTTAAATTCAAGGTGATGAGGGATACCTTATACCCAGGAGCAGAGACACAAAATGATTGTGCGTCTGGAGCAACTTTCGTCAAGAGTTTTGCAAAATCATTCGAGGTTGCTGGATCAGTACGGCCTTGCGCCCCTACAGACCCCGAACGTATTTTGGTGGTGCGCCTCGCTGTTGCAATTTCGCAACAACGTCGGACCCGCGACCGTTGCCCTTTTTGGTATTCGGTCCATAATTACGTTCAGTACCTCTTGGTACTGAACGTGGAGCACTACACGCATGATCTTAGTGTCCTAACTTTTGACAGCGATTGCATTTTAACAATCGCTTGATGCTCGAAAAGCGAGGTTTCTCGACTTTAACATAAAAGAGGTCCATAGGTTCTGGATCTCCGAGCTCGTGGCGTCTTGGAGGACGATACGATGACGAACTAGCTTGAGCCTGACTCAAGCTAAAGTCCTCCTGTCCGCAACGGATATTGTTTTTTAAGCGTATCCACTTCCAAGCGGAAAAGGTGGGTTTTTACGGGACCATCCGTAATACCTTGCATGAACACCGTAATCAACGTGTGTTCATGGACTGGGTTATTTGTAATACAACTCGCTAAGCGTCGTATGTGCTGGGCATATGCGTGAGCATCACGCTTGCCTTGCTTGAGTTTCAAAAGCTCTGAACTTAGCCCTAGGCAATTCAAACGTCTGTTCGAGCCGGGCTTTAAAAGCCTCTAGCGACCTAAAGACATATGGATCGCGCAACTTAAGGCCTAATGCCCAATTTTGGCACGACCTTTTAAATTTGACTGAGCAAATGCGACTTGCATCTGCTCGTCGACGATGTGACGAGCCGTTATGGCATTATTCAATTCGACCAAGAACGTAGGAGGGCATCTCTGTCCAAACCGGATAGCATGACCAAGATGGCATCGTTTTCTACGGTCGAATTCATTCGTTCGACCGCACTCCTTTCTATGTCACTAAGACAGGAGTAGCTATCACGCGATATGTGATGCGTATTTTTATAATATTAGCATGTCCATGTTGGATGATAGAATTGTGGTCCTTGAATGGAATACAAAGTGCTACCAGGTGTAACGAAGCACTACCGACTTGTAAAGCTTCAGTACAAGTCCACTTCGCACTGCTTCAGTGCGAGTGGTGCCACACGTCACTTCGCATGCACTGGTATTAAACCGTGATGGTTTATATTGCATTTTAATGCGTGGACTATACATCATTTGTGTTGTATTGACCATAGAATTTCGAAGAAACGGATTTTAATCTGATACATTTACCATTTTTAATCTTTACCGCGTGCTGGTTCGCGTTCCCTCTGTGTTTGTCGCAGCGTAGCTGGTCGTTCAGCAGATTATGAGCCCAATGGGGGACTTCGCTCACGAGTTTGCGGATGATAAGGAGAAGTCCCATTTGTACTTCTGGTTTCGAAAGGGTCGACAAGGGTTGAGAGTTAGTAGAGAAAAGCAAGTAAATTCTAAGCGATAAAGGTTAAAACAACGAGTTACCAGACCTTGTGGGAGGACTGGTGGTCGACCGATTGGACCGTCGGGAGCTGAGCTTCGCAAGGAAATTGCCAACGCGATACCTAAAAAAGACGTAATTATAGATGGTATGACTAGGAGTACCATCTTTTCGTCTATGGATCTGATAGATGGATTTATACGATCCTTATGCGTGAACGGGACATCCCGTACATAGCAGCGAGCACTCCTAGTGAAATGCTCTGGGAATGGCTCGTAATGCCATAGGGGCTTAGAAACGCCCCTGCAACATTCAACAGGTGCGTAACGAATCTGTTGAGACCGGTGCGACCAATTGTTTTGACGATATATTCGTCCATAGTCAGGCTATGGACGGAAAGACGGACGTGGAAGATCATAAAACTCGCGTTCGTCAGGCTCTTACACTTATGCGAAAGCATAAGTTGCGCGCAAATTTCAAGAAGTGTACATTCGCCGCAAGCGAAATTCCACTTTTTGGGTTCATCGTCGGAAATTATGGCGTGCGCCTTAATCGCAAATAGATCAAGGCAACAACGGACTGGCCAGTTCCAGTCGATATCAAGGGACTTAGACAGTTCCTTGGATTAGCGGCGTACTTGCACAAGTACTTCCGCAATTATGCCGAGATAACAGTTCATCTCTCTTATCTCTTGAAAAAAGACGAGAAATGGCTTTGGAACACTGATTGTCAGCGTTCCTTTGAAGTTATCAAGAAAAGCTTGATGCAATCACCCATCTTGGCGGTTGCAGATCAAGACAGACCATTCCACGTGGTCTGTGACGCCAGCGATTTTGCAATCGGCTTTGCGTTAATGCAATACGATCGGGACGGCGCGGAGCGCGTCGTCTGTTATCAATCGCGCCAGCGGCAACCAGCCAAACGCAAATTACCCAGTGCATGACAAAGAAGAAAATCCTTGCCATAAACTATGCACTGAAAAAAATAAGGGTCTATCTTCGAGGAGATAGACCGTTCATCGCATATACGGACCATGCTCCATTACGCGCGGCCGTAAACAGCTTACACCTGCGCAATTCAACAGTGAAAAAAATCCCACTGTTGCAACACTCATTACGAGTATTCCATTGTCAACTTTGTTTAATGACATAAAGAAAGTCTACGCAGAAGGTAAGGACCTTCTGCCTTTAATTGATCATCTGATGAATTTATCCGATGAATCTTTCAAAGATTTACCGGCTTATTGTATTACACAGCCGTTGTCTGCGACACTCCACGTGTCGTCGTCCCAACTCACAATGGTTTGCGCTTGCGCATCGTGTATGAGTGTCACAATGCACCAACAAATGGGCATCGTGAACGTATGAGAACATATATCATTGTTAGTCGCGACTTTTATTGGCACCGCCAGCATCAGTTCGTGCGCAAGTACATTCGTGCTTGCGAGGTATGTCAACGGGTGAAGCCTAGCTCTTCATTCCGTGCACCTCTCCAGCCTCTACAACTTCCAGCATAATGTTGGCAGTCCGTATCTATGGACTTTGTCTTCGGATTTTCCGAAGACGATCACAAAAGCAATGGGATTCAGCAAGATGGTACATCTTGTTGCAGTACCAGAGTCGATCACTGCTCTGGGCTGTGCCCGTGTCTTTATCGACACGCTAATCAATCTCCACTTTTATTCCGTGAACTGATCTCGGATAGAGATCCACGGTTTACGGTGGAGTTTTGGCAATCGGCGTTCCAAACTCTCGGAACACGGCTGCCTATGTTAACTTCTGGTCATCCAGACACAGATGGTCAGACAGAACGCGTAAATCGCGTCCTCAAAGAGATACTTCGAGGTTACGTCCAATCGTATCCGAATTGGAGCGAGTTTTTACCGATGGTCGAACTCGCCATCAACAATTCGGTGCATGCGTCGACAACACATACAGCGTTCTTCGTGAATTGCTTACGCCATCTACGCTACTCACCCAATTAGAGGGATCGTCTATTTTAATGGGGGGGGCCGTTCGAGCAAAGCCATTCTGGCTCATGCTCATCACGAATGGAAGTTACCAACGATGCGAATGACGTCGATGTCGAAGCAATCGACATCGAAGATGAGAAAGATCTCATGGCATTGCGATCAAAGTGCACTGGAAAAGGCAAAACACATGAGTCAGCAGAAGTCTTTCTGCTGGCTCGAGAATCAGTAATCCGTTTCGTGCAGGATTCGATTGCTAACGCAGTAATCTGTCCGATTCGAAACGCATACAATCATGGAAGAGCAAATGTCCTTATATTTAAAATTAGCTAGTACTACTCTCTACGGTAAGCTTGCCTAAGCGCGTAGTCACTAGTGTGGGTAGCAGTAAACTACAAACCAAGTTCATTGGGCCGTTCCGTGTACTGCATCGTAGAGGCAATGCAAACACAATAGAATTGCCACATGGGATGCGAACGCATCCCACGTCTTACGTTGTCGGCTCCGCCCGTACCATCAATACGCAATTTCTTCCGAGGACGGGTTTGACCACCCTTTTCAAGAATCCCTAAAATATACTTGTGGTCACGAACCAGATTCTCATGCAGAATCTGGGGATTTTCAAGCTGAATTTGAAGATTCTCGAAACCGCGATGAGCTGACAACAGCTCATCACGAAGAGCGTGATATTTCCGTTCGTACTCTAACATTGAGTACGCACTCTTCAAACGTTTTCCAATCGCTCGATATAGCGAGCTTGCACCGTCTGCTCCAACGAGTGACGCTTATCGCGCTCGTGTTCAAGACTCTCCTCCAATACATGGAGGTAGCGGTCGAGTTTGTCGATCTTCGACTATAGATCCGACACACGTTCGGATCTAAATATTCCTCCTCCACCACAACCTTTTGCGGATTCCCACGTTAGTTATCGTTTTCATGTGGAACGTATTCTAAACCACCGTGATGTGAAGGGGCAGCGAACAAGTTTTCTGGTTCACTGGTGCGGTTACCCACCTTCGCATGACAGCTGGGAGACTCGTTCCAAGCTGGTTGATGACGCCGAGGGCCTCGTCCGTCAGTATGACGAGATCCATCCGATGGATCAGAAGGTCCATCGAAAACACGCGCCTCTGGCGCCTGTAAAACGTCAATCGCATCAATGCGAGCCCTTCCTAGGGCAAAAAAAGGGAATAACCCCTTTTCCCTTGTTTAGTGTTGAAATCACAATACCGACAAGGATCACCCCACGTAAGGCATGCAATTCCTGCATCATGTGACAGCCGATGCAGCTTATACCTTGCACCGGTTGAAGTTCGTTTCTTAAACTTAATGCGAGTCGCGATAAGTCTTTGATTCCAGGCTTCGCGTCCAATGTCTTTAACATTGCGAATGAACGCGCTCCAGGCTTGCATCAGCGAGGATTTATCTCGCTTTTTGTTGTGGCTACACCATCGATGCTTAAAAAAGCATCGAGAAAAAATTTTTGCTCAGCGCGAAAGATCTTCGTGCCGGGATCAAGGCCATGCAGCTTTGTCGCAATAAATAAGGAATATTTTTGTGAGGAGTAGTCTCCAGACAAGTTAATGGTTAGCTGCTCGGGCAAAAGCCACGGCTTATTCTCAAGGGCAAGACGAGACATTTTAGTTTTTACGATCCCATGAGTGGTACCCACTGAAACAGGGGTGCCACAAGAACTTTTATTAGGATAGCTGACGCCGTCGTCATCACCAGGCACATAGATAAGTGCAGGTGATGGCACAGGAGACAGTGCTGGCGATGAAAAAATCATACTCATCGTCGGAACCAAACTTGCTATAGCAAACGCTGTTAGCACGTCTATCCGATTGAGCACCCTCATCCGAAGGCTCATACTCAGCCGCTTCACGATGATCAGGCGACTGTTTTGCTCTCTCCGAGCCGGCCATTTCGTCCGACTCGCATTCATAGTCGACCTCCAAAAAGGGGTCGCACTCACGTGGTGACATTTCGGCAGATGGAACGTCTGCCGCAAGAGAAAATAATGCGTCGCCCGCGGCTTCATGTACCGCAGCGGAAGGCGCCGCACTATTCACATACCGCATGGAGTCACTAGCCATGCGACAGAATTGAAAATGATGGTTCTGATTAAACAACGTCTTTTTCACTTTTGGGTGTTATAGTGACCACTCTACTCAAAGACAATCGGAGTGATTGTCATTTGAGGGGTGATTTAACGGGGTGTATCGTTACATGAAATTAAGACTTAAAGGCTGATAATTAATCTATTATCTAAAAGGTCGAGAATTTTTGGAGAATATTACTCTACAAAGGAACATTTGAAAGGCTTACTCATTATATATGTAGGCCTTTATATCTACTTGCTCCGCGGTCCAGTCAGCACTGGAAGCGCTCGAAGAGAGATAGTTAGATAACATTATGACATGTTTGTATTAGTATATAATTAGGTTTGTAACGAGCTAAAGTTGCCCTAATGCTACACAGTCCCCGTTAAGTACACGTGGCGCACTTAAGAGGGATTGTCTATTGCCAGCACTCGGGTGTGGTTCACATTTGTGACCAACTCACATGAATTCATTCACATTTGGAAAAATGGCGCCTAGCGTCATCCATGATGACGGCTAGCGTCATCCAATACGCGAGGTATCTAGAAAGATACGCTCGCAATACATAATAAGTGTTATCTATAGAAATGACATTTTGATTGGTGAAAATAGGTATTTATATTTAATGAGATTAAATATAAATCAGTCTGAAAACTACTTCCTACTTGGTAAGTGCGCACGAGGAGACGGATTACCGCTCCCGTAACGACACTTAACCCGAGTTCTTAGTGTGTTGGGTGGGGTCGCTTACATGCCCACAACAGCTACCTCACTGCACGCAAGAGAAGTAGATTAAACCGCTTCCTCGCTGTGCTAGGGTGTGTATCTAAGTAGAGCGTGGCCGCATTACGACGTGCCCGCCTACACTTGGTAGCACTTAAAATCCTTCCCACGAACCGCATCTCTGCGTGTGTTCTTGAGGATGAGCCTCAATATTGATTGGGCTCATTTTCCCCACCTCTCCGAACATCATCGGGAGGTGGCGGGACTTATAGCGCAGGGACATGGTGAACAAGCCTTGGCCATGCTCCTGGGTAGTTCTCCTGAGCAACATGTTGCTCAGTTGGAGCAGTTTGAGGCAATCGTGCTCGGGCAGCGGAGGGCCGCTCCGAGGCACAGGGCCATGCTGCGGCGGAGTCCGTCACTCAGACTCAGGATGAGCTGAGGCATGAGCAAGATCGGAGCGAGGCTCTCAACAGGACTGTTGAGATGCTCTCTGCCCGGCCGCATCAGCCGAGGCCCATTCGGATGGACCCGCCCAAGTTCGATGGAACTGCGGCGCACACGATTGTCCACTGGCTTTTAGCCGTGGAGCAATGTGGTGTCGCCCAGCTCATCGAGGACGACAGCCGGATGGTGTCGTACGCTATGTCGCATCTGCGCGGTAAGGCCTCAGAGTGGGCTTACTCGGCGCTTATGGCGGACAGAAAAGCGTTCCCCTCATGGGCGATCTTTAAGGATAAGATTCGCGCCATGTACCAGCCGCCGAACAACGAAGTGTTGCTTCAGGCGCGCTTCTTTGGGGCGCGACAGGCGAAGCGATCTCTGCAAGAGTATGTGCAAGAGATGCGCTCGCTGTCCGCATCCATAACCGTAGGTCCGATTCCGGAGCACATTAAGGTGCCCACGTTTATGAACGGACTACGGCATGGCCCATCGCGACAGGCCCTTTTCAGAAAGGTGCCGTCGACGATGGAAGAGGCAATCCAAATTGCCTTAGTTGAGGAGCAATCCTACAACAGTGCCTCGGCGACAGCTTGGTATAAGCCGTCGGCCGAGAGGACAGATGCCACTCCTATGGAGTTGGGCAATGCAGACGTGGTCTGTTTTAAATGCGGCAAGCGCGGCCATATGATGGCTCGCTGCTATGCCAGGGTCCCTGCTGGGGCAAAAATGCCCAGCAAGAGGACTCCCTTCCCAAAGGGCGATGGCAAGAACCAGCGTGCGAGACGCATGAGTTCTGC
>NC_090615.1:1326272-1340449 GCF_004359215.1 Bremia lactucae | reverse complement strand
CGAGCCAAGGCGGGACATGTGCGTGAGAGCAAATCGCCTCACTGCAGCCCGACCTTTTGTGTGCGTAAAGCCACAGGTGGATGGCGCGTGGTTCATGCTTACAATAAGCTGAACACGGCGACCATACCGGCGCAAACGCCAATCCCGCGGAAAGATGTTTTGTTGAACTCCATGGGAAAGTCAACTATCTTTTCCGCGTTGGATTTGAATGATGGCTACTATCAGGTACTCATGAGAGAGTCCGATGTAGCCAAAACGGCAGTAAGCACCGCAAGCGGTATGCTTTGGGAGTGGCTTGTGGTGATGCACCAAGGTTTGAAAAGCGCACCAGCGACTTTCATCCGAGTGGTGGCTCACGTGATGCGTCAGCACCGTGCCTACGCGCCTTATTACTTTGACGATGTATTCGTGCATAGTAGAGCCGAGGACGGGCTGAGAGCAATAGGGTCGCACAAGCGTCATTTACACGCTGTGTTGCAGACTTTAAAGGACGCCCAATTGAACGTCAACTTGCAAAAGTTCGTCATAGGGTTCCCTGAGATACCCGTGCTGGGTTGCATCGTAGGTACGCACGGTGTACGAGCAGACCCAGACAAGATAAAATCAGTAAAGAAATGGCCAATCCCACGGCTTGTAAAGGATTTGCGCTAATTCATTGGGCTTACTAATTACTTGCATAAGTACAGCAAGAATTATGCTGAGCAAACTAAACCATTATCTGATCTCCTTTAAAAGGACACAGC
This sequence comes from Bremia lactucae, assembly GCF_004359215.1. Taxonomy (NCBI): domain Eukaryota; phylum Oomycota; class Peronosporomycetes; order Peronosporales; family Peronosporaceae; genus Bremia; species Bremia lactucae. The sequence continues at coordinate 1,339,706 of NC_090615.1, read as the reverse complement.
ATGGGTTTGGTTAATAGAACAAGAAGATGCGTTCGCATCAGTGAAGCAGTCTCTTGTGGAGACACCGGTCTTGGCATTGCCAGACGCGGATAAGCCTTTTCGCGACGTCTGCGCTGCAAGTAATTTTGCAATCGGCAGCGCGCTCATGCAGAAGGATGACGACGGTGTTGACCGCGTCATCTCTTATCAGTCCCGGCTTTTAAAAGCCGCGAGACTAAATTACCCCGTTCATGACGAAGAGCTACTTTCAATAAAGTATGCTCTTGTCAAATTCGTGTGCACCTACTGGGCACCGAACCATTTGTGGTTTATACGGATCATGCATCACTGCGTTCGCAATAAACTCACCGCACCTCTCGCCTAGAATAGCAAGATGGCTCACATTTTTCTCTGAATTTAATTTCAAAGTTGAATATTAGCCGGGTAAGTCGAATGTCTTGGCTAACGCTTTATCGCGCAGTGTCTTGCGCACTATAGCACAACTCCCAAAGAGTGGAGCAACCGATTGCCCTTTGAAGAGTTCCAAAGAGTGGAGCAAGCAATTGCCCTTTGTAGAGTTCAGTATAAATAACAGTGTTCACGCCAGTACGGAAGAGACACCGTTTTATAATAACGGACTGCGCTATCCTCGGACGCCGGCCTGTTTGTGCGCAGCCCGATTCTTACTGGGGGAAGGCCCCTCACTATGCTCGGTGCGAAAGAGGGACATAGTTTCGTCAATATGACGATGACCCATGAGGGTATCATCTCAACGACTAAAACTTGCGCTAGTGACCCTGCCAGTTTAGCAGTGGTCAATATAACTACGCTTTATGACTGACCTCTCCGCGGTATCATATGTGAGTTTGCTAAAAGCGTGAGCGAGGCTCAACGCTTTGTGGATGAGCGATGAGCCATCACACGTAAAGTCTGTGACGCAATGGCAAGTGCACAGGACAAGCAAAAAAAATATGCGGACCAGAATGGTCGCAAAAATAATGAACGCTTTAGAGTGGGTGAAAAAGTACTATTAAGTACTGCTACCCTACCTAGAAATGCAATTTCTGTACTACCTGGAGGTACTACGAAGTTGTTGCCGCGTTTCAGTGGGCCCTTAACGGTGGTAGAAGAGGTTGGAGATCTAAATTATAGGCTCACCCTTCTCCCGTATATGAAGACGCACCCCGTATTTTACGTGGGTCGTCTGAAACGGTACGTAGACCCAAATGAGGTCACATATCCCCATCCGTCTAAGGAGACCGATGGTGACGCCGACTGTGAGTCGAGCGTCGTTCGGGTGAGGGGGACGGTGAAGGCAAAAAGCGATCCGACCGATGCCTCCCACTACGAACAGGACTTGGAGAGCGAGGAACGTCACGCGAGTAACGCGGATCCCTCAACATTGTCCTCTCAAAGAGGTCCAAGCGAGTCTTCAGGCTTTCACAACCCTGACGAGCCTTCGCTCGGACATCAACGAGATCCGAGGTCAATCGCGAGACTTGACTCTCGAGATCCGCAATACGTCGTTCAGCAGCGCTAAACGCCTGTGACTGAACGGACGAAGGTAAGGCAGCCGCGATAATTTGGGCGAGATCGCCATTTCTATCGGGCGCCGCCTGCACTAATGGATGCGGGTGGGAATCAACGCTTTCTTGTTGGAAGGCTGCTAGCCTACCGCTCCGTGAGGCAAGGGTATCATATCCTCGTCCAATGGATAGGTTACCCGAAAAGGTTTGACTCTTGGGAACCGATCAATACCCTACGTATTGATGTGCCCGGCTTAGTGGCTGCCTATGAAAAGGAGCACCAGCTGAGGCCTCTTCGCTAGTCTCAAATGGACTAGCAGAAGTAGCGTTGTGAGAAGAAACAGGGGGTAAAGTACCGCATATGATTTCTTTTACCGCAAGCGGGCGAAAACATTCGCTCCGACGCATCGTAATGCGCATGAATGCGGCGCAAGAATTTCGCCTCGTATTGGTCGGGCGTTTCATTTGAATGTAACACGACCGGGATCGGTAAAATATGCCCAAGCGATTTTCACTGAGCGGCAATAATGCGCCATCAGCATTCCTCGTGAGCTCGTTGTCCGCATCACTACTATGAGGTGACGGGGCAACGGTGTCGAGTCATGGTAGTCGACAATATGCGACGGATCAACATCCTCACTGTTAAAGTGGGATGAATCCGTTAGCCCCATTAACGCGACAGCAGCAGTAGCTGTCGGCATTTCGACTAAGGCATTAGACGCGGCCGGCGAATTAACGCAACGCGTGCGCTTAGTGTGAGGTTGAATGGGCGTCTTCGCAGACGACCCACCAACGTGGCCCCTTTAAGGTGGCATCTTTAGCGTCGTGTATGGAAACACAGGTCTCTAGAGTGATTGAGTGAACTAGCGGCGCGAAAAGCTGCTCGCAGTTCCTCGCTCCTCTTTGACAAATTTACAAATGTAAATTCTTTCTTAAAGGGGGGGGGTGGTGTAACGGGGTAAAGTTGCCCTAATGTTACACAGTCCCCGTTAAGTACACTTTGTGTACTTAAGGGGATGGTCAATTACTAAATAATAGTAATTAGACCCAGCACTCGGGTGTGTGGTGCACATTTTTGACCAACCCTTGTGTATGTGATGCACATGGATGCATTAACATTAGGAGGAATGACGCCCAGCGTCATCCGGGATGACGGCTAGCGTCATGCGTTACGCGAGGTCTCTAGAAAGATACGCTCGCAATACATATTAAATGTTATCTATAGAGATAACATTTTAATTGGTAAAAATAGGTATCTGTATTTAATTCTATTAAATCTAAATCAGTCTGAAAACTACTTCCTACTTGGTAAGTGCGCACGAAGAGCCGGATGACCGCTCCCATGACGACACTTAACCAGAGTACTTAGTGTGTTGGGTGAGGTCGCTAATGCGCCCACCGCAACTACCTCACTGCACGCAAGAGAACTGGTGAAACCGCTTCCTCGCTGTGATAGGGTGTGTGTCTAAGTAGAGCGTGGCCGCATTACGACGTGCCCGCCTACAAAGTTGGTATTAAATAGATAGAAACAGAAGAGCTTAATTTTATTAAGTACAGTTTACTTTTAACGCTCTTTAGAGCAAGTGTTTTAAAGAGAGTCTTCCTCTGCATGTACTAGTGTACGTGTAGTTACGAAAGGCACCACACGCACTGAAGCGGTGCGAAGTGGACTTGTACTGAAGCAGCACAAGTCGGGAGTGCTCCGTTACAAGTCACGCTTGATCGCAGATTTCTGCAGGGCAATGTGAGGTCTTCATTTCTGCATTCGTCATTGCTACTTTAATATATGGATGCTTTGCCCGGATTGTATTCATGATATTAGGCCGAGCACATCGCATCTTGTAATCCGAGGCTTTCAAATACATAAGCTCACGACATAAAAAAATGCACAAAAGAATAGTATAGTATCAGGTTCTAGTCAAGATTGAATAGTCCCTGTCTATAATAGTAATAACGACAACCTTTCAATTGCGGTAGAGGACCGAGACATTTTTCAATTTATAAAATCACGAATAAAGAAATAAAATCATGTTTAATTGTCGCGGACATATTAATGCAGCCTACACAAGGAAGGCGGCGATGACGGTAGCCGAAATCACGGACCCGAGCGTAATAATCAGCGTTGGCGAGTTTGATGCAGTCTCATCTTCAGGAGTAATCGATCCAGTGTTGTTCGTTGCGCCCCCTGCGGTCGATTCTCCGTCCATATTCATCGTCAAGTTTGCTGCGTCTAGGACTTCGTGACATTCGTCATGTAGCTTCGAGATCTCGTCCGAAAGATCGCGTGGTTCTCCCATATACGTGATGAGGCAGTCGACCGATCCCATGAGTCTATGAATCGGTTCGAGGCACGTGGACGAATTGCAAAACGTTAAAAATTTTGGCTCCGTGAAATTCAGCGCGTCAAACACGGACGTGACATTAAAGGTCGTTCCCTCGGCACACGTGTTAAAGTACGAGCTATTATCGATCGTGTCGATGAAAGACGTGCTCACGTTTGACTCACACTCGGTCGATACATCATCATCGGTTGCTTGCGAGTGGTCTTCCCCATCATGGGCAGAGACAATTACAGCAAAGGCGATTAATAACGTCGAAGTAGCGAGGGTGTATTTGGTCATTGTAGAGTTGGAAACAAGACGTGAGCCGAATGCAGAAAATGGTATAATGAATGCAAGAGGAGAGAAACTACCGAGTGTAATTATAGCGAATAGTGCATGTGATACCCACTAAGCTGCTGCGAAATTATGCTGAGAGTCAAGAGACGCGTCGGGAAGTTGTATTAGGGACTTTGTTTTATTTGTGAGGGTGGAAGTTTTAAAAAAAAGGGCGGTTATTATTGCTTTGAAACCCGCTTTAATAAAGAATTCGAAGTAATAGCTTAAAAACTATTTCGATTTCACGTACAAGCTTCTGCCAAACAGGCAAAAGTCACTTAATAACGCATAGACGGTATCCCGCGGTGCTAAATTTCAATAAGAAACGCTAGCAAACCGCTTCACTCTCTTCCACTTTGTGGCTTTTGTCGTCGGGATGATCTCCACCGTCTGCGTTTTTTTCTCTCGTGTGATGTGCAAATTTCATTAGCTTTCCAATTGCCCGTAATAACTATTGTACGACTAACGTCCTTTTAAAATCAGATCGTGGGAAGCTTGTAGGCTTGTCCGATCCATCGTACAACTCACCATTAGGATCTTAGTCCTTTCCGGTAAACCGCGACATCATTATCTTCCATCTGATTTCATGCAAGAGGCCAAAAAATCTCATGTCAGTTACAATAAGTTTTCAGGATCTCATATCCTAAGGGCCGTTACATTGAGGGATGCGAACCATATAAATCATTTTTTATGTGACTTACATCAGCTTCTGTTGAGCAGCACATTGTCGATATGTAAAGTAATAAGCTGATTTTTTAACTGCAGCACGTGAGCTTAAAATCACCTAAATAAGTGTAAATGACGCTTTATAACACTGCCATCCATTCAATCAAACTAAATGCTTAAGGTGAGCGCGTCTGAGAAAAAATATATCGTCGAAGGCATCGCGGCCGATGTGCGTGCGGATGGCCGTCGACGCCTCTCGTATCGCAGCGTGGCACTTGAGACTTCGCTTCTTTTTCAGTCCAACGGGTCCGCGCGGGCTTCGCTCGAAGCATCTGGAACGGACGTGCTGGCTTCGGTAAAACTCGAGGTGACGTCTCCGCAACCCGAAGCGCCAAACGCAGGCATTGTCCAAGTAAACGTATCTTGCTGTCCCTCCATTTCTACTAAACTTCATGGACGAGCGGTTGAAGAGTTAAACGTAGAGCTATCGCAGCTTATGACGCGCTTGATATGCTCTTGTCCGACTGTCGAGCTTGAAAAGTACTGCCTTATTCCGGGCGAAAGCGTATGGGCTATTCATATTGATGTCATGATCTTTGAATCTAGTGGAAACTTGCCCGATGTCATTTCCATTGCCATCTATGCGGCCCTAAACGATACCGTGTTCCCATCTGTAAGGCTCGTGGGTGTCGAAGGCGAAGACAAGACGATTGAAGTGGAAACGGATCCTGCGGCTGGCAAGCTCATGATGGCCGAGCATTGGCCCATTTGCGTGACACTTAGTAAGATTGGGGACTATTTTATCACGGATCCGATGGAAGAAGAGGAATTATGCACGAGTGCGCGAATGAGTGTGGCTGTCGATCCCAACGGCAGCGTCTGTGGCGTCCAGAAAAGTGGCGCGGGAGCTATTGAACTGGAAGAAATGCAGCAGATGATTGATGAAGCATGCGCACGTTCAAAAGAGCTCTTTCAGATGCTACAGAAGGCGCTGGGAGAGCAGAGGGCTCACGATCTCCAGGCAGGCCATCGTGTCGAGCGAGTGGGATTTTTGCATTAACATATTAGAAAAATACTAAATTTCGCGACATATTTTATCCTTGAAAAGAATAAGAAAGTATCTATAAATAGAATGCTGCAATGCTAAAGGCGCCTCGTCGAGCGGGTATTATTTTAAAGATTAAATTGAGTGTGCCATATTTATTAATCATTAGTTTCCACAGGTGTACCCTTCTCCGAAAGATAATTTACAACACGGAGTAACCTTCCTTGGTAGCGCTCTAGTGCTTGAATATTCAGCACGCGATTCCGAAAGCCCATGTCATCGAGTTCTTTCAATTGCACTTCCCACTTCTGTTCATGATTTGCCGATTCGACGACCGGTAAAATCGGTTCCATGGCGTGAATTCCTGCTTCCATTCGTCCGTCAATCCTTTGATCAAGCATCTTTTCCATAACCTCGCGTGCCTCTTTCCACTCGCCTTCTACTTGATCCCAAGTGACTATCTCGTCGTTTTCTTGATGCTCGTCCATCCCATTGGTATCTTCAATACGTCCTTTTTCAATAAAAAGCACTTCTTGACGCTGTATTAAAGCAAGCTCTTGCAAAGTTTTCAACGCACTATCGACTCGAAAAACGCGACGGGGGTACGTCGTAACCAATTGAAGATCCCGTGCTTGTTCGCCACAAAGTGCTTCCGCAAACTCAAAAACGTGCTCAAGTCGCGCAGCATGGCAATACCGACGCATGGCCTTCCCAAGAGGCCATTTTAAAATCATTTGGACTTGCAATTGCTTGTTTTCTAATGGCTCGGGCGCGAGATTGGCCAGTTTATGAGCTTTCCACTGCTCCTTTTCCTGAACAAGCGCAACGGCTCGAGCTGCTTCTTCTTCAATTCGCTTTTCGTCTTCTTGAAGAGCTGCCACGGCTTCACAAGGAATCAAATCTACTTCCAAGTCGGTATTAAGAATCGTCACGGCTTTTTCAGGCTTAAGCTTTGTTACAATCACGTTAAAAGTCTCTCGTCCATGTCGTACAAACACCACGTCGCCTTCAGTCAACGTCGTGTGGGTTTGTAATGACTGTTCTAATAATGGTTTTAAATCCAGTTGACGGTCTTTAAATCCTTCACCTTGGGGCTGTAAACGTGCAAATTTGCCCTTCTCAAGGCGTACATAGCGCACCTGGACAAGGCAATGGAGAAGATTGGGACGCGATTGGAATAAAGACGCTGTGACTTTAGGTGGTAGTCCCACTGTGCCTTCTCTTGCTGTGAATTCAAGCACACCAGCGTGTGTGAAACGCTGTGGAGACTTCGTTTCGACTCCTGTCGCGTCGTCTTTGGGTAAAGACAGCTCAAACGTAAGCACGCCGAGTTCAAACGCATTCTGGGGGTTTAGCATCTCTAACGCCGACACAGGAAGCGTGATCTTATCACCGTCTGTTGTGGTAGGAAAGGGCTCAAGCTGCTCAAGGTATTGGATGCCCCCAGTGAGCCGCTGAGCTTCGAGCTCTTGTTGTTCTTGTCGCTCGAGCTCGACGATGCGCTCGATGCGCTTCTGCTTCTGTAGCAGCTCGAGTGCTTCACGCGCCTTTGTCGCTGCTAAACGTTTACGCTGCTCTGTTGCCAGCTTACGCTTGGCTTGGTCGCGCCGCTTAAGCTGCTCGCGGTTCCACTTCGCATTGCGCGAGTTCAAGTCGAGCTCCATGGGGTACAAAATTGTAAATGAACCTTTAGAAACGTACCTTGTTTTAATTCGTAAACAGGCGTAATTTAAAGAACGACTTTTAGCCTTCTTAAGAAGGCCTTGTTAAAGAGCACCGATGATTGCGCATCATTCCAGAATGACAGCCTAATAATCTACGCAAACATTAAAAAGCCCAACAAACGTGGGCTAAATTTTGACGTCATGTGTAATTTTATCAAAGTATTCGAATTAGAGTCGTACAAACCTTATTACAAAATTTTCCACAATTTTAACCCAGGGATAGACATTAGTGAGATTTTGAAAGTTTCTCAGGTAGAAATCCAAGAAGAATTGGACTTTACTTGCTGTAAAATTTCTAAAAATGTGTATGTGAGCTTCACAGAATGACCGACTCTTATGATGACTTGCTTCTTCTAAACGACTCTCTTAGTACTGAAAGCAAAGTTGACGATAGCCCTTCTTCCTCTTCAGAAACCAGCGCCCACAACCCACCACCATCTGATGCTGCTTTTCTTCGTCAATCAGCTCGTCAGTCTGCTTCTACCAGCTTCCAGCTAGTGGACTGGGCATCCGACAACGGTATTCGCCGTCATAACGTAAGCTCTGATTGCATGGCAAACTCCAGCCACTTGAATAAAATAAGCGAGGATAGTCAAAATCAAATTAGTTGCGACTTTCCAGTGCCCGAATTTAAAAACCCACACCGGTCAACAAACAATACTTATGGAAAAGCCACGGCGCCAATGCCAACAACGTTGTATGATAAGAATGTCCTACAAATTCTCACGATTGGGTCCATTGACCCAATTTCCAAAGAGTCAAATTCCGAGGATTGGTCCGAAAGTCTCGGGCCAGTGGATGAAATCGAGGACATGACGCTTATGGACCCACACTATGACCTTACATCGGCCAAGATGATGAAACTTTTTTCTCTATTTCATCCTGGAGGTACGTGATAGGATGATGTTTGATAAACCAAAGTTTGAGGTTGGAATACTACTAAATATATTTTTTGATCAATTGTAAGAAAATGGAATGGTATCTTACGACGGGTTTCGGTGTGGATTAGAAGCCATGGGAATCGCCTGTGGGAATGACAAACAATTTCAGACTTTTATTCAAAACATTGATGATGATCAAAGCGGGGGTATCACGTATCACGAATTTCTCTTTGCAATTCAAGAGATCAAACTTGCTCAACTTTTTAATGATAATTTCTTGCGAAAGATGCTGCCCGAGTATACCCAAAAGAACGGTAACAAAACGAACAAAAACGCACGACTTGGATCAATTGAGTACTCCCCTGACCATATTCGAAGCGTGTATCCCATTGAACAAGTCCAACGTTTTATTTATTCGACGAAACCAGGCTGGGCAACCATGCGCTGGATCAATGTTGAAGGCATTGATCCTCTTTTAATGCGTCGTCTCTCTGTCCGGTATCGTCTTCATCCATTAGCTATCGAAGACACACTCGATGCTGATGTGGAACGTCCTAAATATGAAGAGTATGATGAACATACGTCGTTAATTTTACAAACCATTCACGCTCGAGATTTTGCGTTAGTAAAGAAATACCAGAGCATGTATCGTGCCTCCCTATATGTCCACGATCACGACGTGTCTCCATTTGATACCATGACCAAACAAGAAATACTCGAGCGGTTAAACCAGCTTCATATTGGTTCCGTCATGACAAAACCACAACAATTGAGCTTATACATTATGGAAGACGTTCTAATTAGCGTTCAGGAAAACTCCTCACAACCATTATGGTCGATTCTTAAACAGCGTCTGGATCGGTCCTATTCCAAAGTGCGCCAGCACGGTACAGCATTTCTAGTGTATACCATTGTCGACGTTTGTGTCGACGAACTTGCACCAATTACACACACGTTTGGCGCGAAATTGATGATGCTTGAGCGGCTTTTGAAACTCGAACCTCGATCGTTTGACATTAATGTAGTAGGCAGTTCGTCCAAGCAAATTAAAGGACTTCAGGTGCTTTGTAAGCCCCTGAGTGAAGTCATTATCCAGCTCTCGGAATCGGAAGCTTTTGAAAGCGAGACACTGCGGTATTTTCGGGATGTATTGGACCACATCACGACAATTGAAGAGGATTGTGATCGCCATTTGGATCGCTGTCGAAGTCTCATTGAAGATTTTCACAATATGCGAGCTGCACAGCAGAATGAAGTGAGTTACATTCTCGCATTAGTTGCGGCAATCTTTTTGCCAGCCCAGTTCTTGACGGGGCTCTATGGAATGAATTTTACAAATATGCCGGAACTTCGATCCCAGAGTGGCTACTTTGTCTGGTGGGTCGTCGTCCTCATGATTGCATTTGCTACGATTGCGTTTTTTAAATTTTATAAAAAATGGTTATAAGCAAGAAAATATTTTATTTGTTAATAGCTATTGTTTTTCAATGAAAGAACTTTAAATGTTTTTTTTTATAATATACAAAAAGGATGCAATGGCCTTTTGATATATAGAGTCGTGCATACAGAGATTAGAATAACGGAACTTACCAGAGCTGATGCTTGATTTTGGGATTCAAAGCCGAATCAGCAGGACACGAAAATACATTGGCAAATTCATGCGAGTTGCTTGCCACTCCGTTGACGCGCCACTGTTCAATCGTATGGGCATTGGAAGCCAACCCATTGATAATGCTTGCGTCACTTCTTTTCGAGCAAAAGGACTTTGCAAACGAGATGAAGAAAAGTTTGTCTGCTACGTTGACAGACAAGTTGTGCTCGGCTTGGCTCATTGACGAGCTGTCGTCTTGTGTTTCTTGGTCGGTCGTATACTTTTGGTAAGCTGCAAATGCGATCTTGACTCCGCCATTGTCGGCAATATTCTCGCGAAGTGTGATCTTTCCATTGGTGTAACCCAAACGTTTACCCGAACCGGTTTGACTAAGCACTTCATAACTATTGTATTGGGTCACCAGGCCCTCGCTGCGCTTAAGAAACTCGTTCGATGTGACATTACTCCACCAATCTCGGAGGTTGCCATCGCCAGCATAATGCCGTCCACTACTATCAAACCCATGCGTGAGCTCGTGTCCAATAATACTTCCAATCGATCCGAAATTCCTCACGAAATGGCGGTCTTGAGCAAAGAATGGAGACTGCAGGATTCCATCCGGAAGGACAATCCGATTGGCTCTTGGGACGTAAAAGGCATTCACAACCGCGCCTGTTGTCACCCATTCGTCACGGTTAATCGAATTCCCAATTCGTGCAATGTCTCGATCCAGCTCGTAGTTCGAAACAACTTGCAAGTTTTCGACAAAAGACGCGTCACTTCGAAGTTGAAACGGAAACGTTTCCTCAAGCGTCGAGTGACCGATATGCTTGGTAACGCTTCCCAATTTGTCAAGAGCAGCCTCGCGAGTGGGTTCGTCGAGCCAATTTAATCGTTTCAAATCTTCCCGAAACGAGTCTTGGATTTGAGTTACCATCTCCTGGGCTAGTCGTATCTTGGCATCGTCTGACCGCATGAGAGCATAGTACTTGCCCACGAGGCCTGGAAAAGCGTTGGTCACTCGGTTCACACACCCTTTCCAGCGAGGTCTTTGCGTCTTTTGGCCACTTAAAGTTTTTCGTCGAAAGGCAAAATCTGCCTCGACAAAAGGCGCACTTAACTCGGGTGCGTAACGAGCAATGTATCGATACGCTACCACCGATTGAAGGGTGTCTAGCGTCACCGAATCGCTTGAAACGAATTCTTCGGCACGATCAAAATAGACAGGGGTCTGGACAATCATGTTAATGTTTTTCGCAAGAAGGTCGGAAAGTGAGCCACTTCCGTTTAAGTACGCTTTAAACAAGAGCGGGTATGTTTCAATTGTCTCGGCCACACTCTTAAGATTGTACGTGGCAATGGGGTCCTGAAGCATTTCCTCGGGTACATAGAGCGGCGCCAACAGCTCCTCAAAGCGGATGACTGAAGCTGCTCGAGACGCTGCAGCATCATAGCCAGCCAATTGGAACAGCGTCTCGACGTACGCATGAAAATCGTTTTTTATCATGTCAAACTGCTGGCTGTCGAGATAGGATTGCGGAGATGGCAACGTGAGGCCGTGCTGAGAGGCATGCAGTGCGTATCGTGTGGCGTCTTTGTCATCGGCACCCACGCTAAAAGCAGTGAATAAAAAGGGCCCGACTCGTGAAAGGTTCCCGGCGAGATGAAAGAGTTCTTCTTTGGTACGAGTTGCAGCGATTTCCAGTAGCCGAGGTCCGAGGATCGTCAAGGACGCTTCATTTGCCGTCAAGTCACTCGTGTTGGTAAAGTTCATACAGGAGTCGTACAATTCTCCAATGAGCGGATATCCGTGCTCCATCACGTCCTTTAGAACCACTTCGTTGGCATCTTGCACCGAGGAAAATGCAAGCACTACATTTGCTTCGACCTCTGGGATCTCCACTTGTTGGAGCCACGCTCCGCAGCTAAACTCGTATAAGTCGTGACAAGGATCAACGTCTCGATTAATGTGAGTTGATACACTCGTAGGAAGCTCGTCAATCCAGTCGGAAGACTGCGTAGTGGCCTCTAGACGTCCATGGGTCTGGAACGTGCCACCATCAGACCGCAGCAATGACGCTTCTGCACTAAAAAGCTGTGCTCCAATGCCGATAATTGCCCAGGTTGCCACTGCTTGTTTCAGCCGCAGTGATGGCAAGACACCATTCGTCTGCTGCGGCTTGTTGCTTTGATGTATTTGAGACGCCTTTTTATCGTCGTTATTAAAACTTGACGCGTTCTTTTTATCAATTCGTTTCGAAATATTCCAGGAGCTCATGGCTAAACCCACACTTTTGTTTGGACGGGCTTGGATGGAGGCAATTGTTTAAATGATACGTACATCGATTCTATGGCATTCGAATGGTTGTCTGGGTGAAACCAGGTAGTGGCACATTAAGCTAGAAATCCATGTTAATAGAAACATGTTCAAATCGTTCGAGCTTTCTGAAACAGCTTGTATTTCGCACTTTTTGTCCTTGCAACCCAAATTCGATACTACAGAACTGCTGCCCGGCGCAGCAAACTTCGATTCTGGTGAATCGCAATCATAGCATTGGTTTGACCGCTAAGCGAGAATTGGTTTCTTTAAATGTTAAATGCACACTCGTAGGTGGAGATTAGGAAGTTTGGGATGCTTACGGAAAAGGGGACAACATGAACAATTAATTACCGAGCAAACTCGTTGACAAATTCTATAGCCTCAATTGGCTCGGCAATGTTTGAAAGAGATTGTTTCCCGATTTATTAAATCACCGAATATGAATCAGTATCACGGTTTTCTACACAACATGCCTTGATAAAATCAGGCAAGAGTTCAAGAAAAAGGTCATAGAGGCAGTATACGTCGTCTTTGCAATAGAACACCTTATTCTTTCGGGATTGCGCTGTCCTAGCAGTACTTCTTTGGTAAAACAAATTCCGTGTCCGAGCCTGATCTTTTCATAGTATAGAAAAACGGCTCCAGGTAGATTTGTTTATACATGACACAAAGGTGTTTTCATGAAACATGAGAGGATGTTAATAACTATAATTGATTGAAAGGTGGTATCCCAAACCCTTTCGGAATCCTATGACCTTTTTCTGAACTTTTGGTCGATTTTATCTGGCAGAAAATACTGACACTAATACGAATTCGGTGTTCTAAAAAATCGAAAAACAATTACAACAATCTCTTTCAAACATTGCCGAGCCAATTGAGGCTATAGAATTTGTCAACGAGTTTGCTCCGTAATTAATTGTTCATGTTGTCACCTTTTTCGTAAACATCCCGAACTTCCTAACCTTCTTGCGAAAAACATCAACATGATTGTCCAGACCCCTGTCTATTTTGATCGTACCGAAGAATTCGTTTCAAGCGATTCGGT
>NC_090615.1:1321254-1326265 GCF_004359215.1 Bremia lactucae | reverse complement strand
TTTCGTCGAAAGGCAAAATCTGCCTCGACAAAAGGCGCACTTAACTCGGGTGCGTAACGAGCAATGTATCGATACGCTACCACCGATTGAAGGGTGTCTAGCGTCACCGAATCGCTTGAAACGAATTCTTCGGCACGATCAAAATAGACAGGGGTCTGGACAATCATGTTAATGTTTTTCGCAAGAAGGTCGGAAAGTGAGCCACTTCCGTTTAAGTACGCTTTAAATAAGAGCGGGTATGTTTCAATTGTCTCGGCCACACTCTTAAGATTGTACGTGGCAATGGGGTCCTGAAGCATTTCCTCGGGTACATAGAGCGGCGCCAACAGCTCCTCAAAGCGGATGACTGAAGCTGCTCGAGACGCTGCAGCATCATAGCCAGCCAATTGGAACAGCGTCTCGACGTACGCATGAAAATCGTTTTTTATCATGTCAAACTGCTGGCTGTCGAGATAGGATTGCGGAGATGGCAACGTGAGGCCATGCTGAAAGGCATGCAGTGCGTATCGTGTGGCGTCTTTGTCATCGGCACCCACGCTAAAAGTAGTGAATAAAAAGGGCCCGACTCGTGAAAGGTTCCCGGCGAGATGAAAGAGTTCTTCTTTGGTACGAGTTGCAGCGATTTCCAGTAGCCGAGGTCCGAGGATCGTCAAGGACGCTTCATTTGCCGTCAAGTCACTCGTGTTGGTAAAGTTCATACAGGAGTCGTACAATTCTCCAATGAGCGGATATCCGTGCTCCATCACGTCCTTTAGAACCACTTCGTTGGCATCTTGCACCGAGGAAAATGCAAGCACTACATTTGCTTCGTCCTCTGGGATCTCCACTTGTTGGAGCCACGCTCCGCAGCTAAACTCGTACAAGTCGTGACAAGGATCAATGTCTCGATTAATGTGAGTTGATACACTCGTAGGAAGCTCATCAATCCAGTCGGACGACTGCGTAGTGGCCTCTAGACGTCCGTGGGTCTGGAACGTGCCACCATCAGACCGCAGCAATGACGCTTCTGCACTAAAAAGCTGTGCTCCAATGCCGATAATTGCCCAGGTTGCCACTGCTTGTTTCAGCCGCAGTGATGGCAAGACACCATTCGTCTGCTGCGGCTTGTTGCTTTGATGTATTTGAGACGCCTTTTTATCGTCGTTATTAAAACTTGACGCGTTCTTTTTATCAATTCGTTTCGAAATATTCCAGGAGCTCATGGCTAAACCCACACTTTTGTTTGGACGGGCTTGGATGGAGGCAATTGTTTAAATGATACGTACATCGATTCTATGGCATTCGAATGGTTGTCTGGGTGAAACCAGGTAGTGGCACATTAAGCTAGAAATCCATGTTAATAGAAACATGTTCAAATCGTTCGAGCTTTCTGAAACAGCTTGTATTTCGCACTTTTTGTCCTTGCAACCCAAATTCGATACTACAGAACTGCTGCCCGGCGCAGCAAACTTCGATTCTGGTGAATCGCAATCATAGCATTGGTTTGACCGCTAAGCGAGAATTGGTTTCTTTAAATGTTAAATGCACACTCGTAGGTGGAGATTAGGAAGTTTGGGATGCTTACGGAAAAGGGGACAACATGAACAATTAATTACCGAGCAAACTCGTTGACAAATTCTATAGCCTCAATTGGCTCGGCAATGTTTGAAAGAGATTGTTTCCCGATTTATTAAATCACCGAATATGAATCAGTATCACGGTTTTCTACACAACATGCCTTGATAAAATCAGGCAAGAGTTCAAGAAAAAGGTCATAGAGGCAGTATACGTCGTCTTTGCAATAGAACACCTTATTCTTTCGGGATTGCGCTGTCCTAGCAGTACTTCTTTGGTAAAACAAATTCCGTGTCCGAGCCTGATCTTTTCATAGTATAGAAAAACGGCTCCAGGTAGATTTGTTTATACATGACACAAAGGTGTTTTCATGAAACATGAGAGGATGTTAATAACTATAATTGATTGAAAGGTGGTATCCCAAACCCTTTCGGAATCCTATGACCTTTTTCTGAACTTTTGGTCGATTTTATCTGGCAGAAAATACTGACACTAATACGAATTCGGTGTTCTAAAAAATCGAAAAACAATTACAACAATCTCTTTCAAACATTGCCGAGCCAATTGAGGCTATAGAATTTGTCAACGAGTTTGCTCCGTAATTAATTGTTCATGTTGTCACCTTTTTCGTAAACATCCCGAACTTCCTAACCTTCTTGCGAAAAACATCAACATGATTGTCCAGACCCCTGTCTATTTTGATCGTACCGAAGAATTCGTTTCAAGCGATTCGGTGACGCTAGACACCCTTCAATCGGTGGTAGCGTATCGATACATTGCTCGTTACGCACCCGAGTTAAGTGCGCCTTTTGTCGAGGCAGATTTTGCCTTTCGACGAAAGACTTTAAGTGGCCAAAAGACGCAAAGACCTCGCTGGAAAGGGTGTGTGAACCGAGTGACCAACGCTTTTCCAGGCCTCGTGGGCAAGTACTATGCATTCATGCGGTCAGACGATGCCAAGATACGACTAGCCCAGGAGATGGTGACTCAAATCCAAGACTCGTTTCGGGAAGATTTGAAACGATTAAATTGGCTCGACGAACCCACTCGCGAGGCTGCTCTTGACAAATTGGGAAGCGTTACCAAGCATATCGGTCACTCGACGCTTGAGGAAACGTTTCCGTTTCAACTTCGAAGCGACGCGTCTTTTGTCGAAAACTTGCAAGTTGTTTCGAACTACGAGCTGGATCGAGACATTGCACGAATTGGGAATTCGATTAACCGTGACGAATGGGTGACAACAGGCGCGGTTGTGAATGCGTTTTACGTCCCAAGAGCCAATCGGATTGTCCTTCCGGATGGAATCCTGCAGTCTCCATTCTTTGCTCAAGACCGCCATTTCGTGAGGAATTTCGGATCGATTGGAAGTATTATTGGACACGAGCTCACGCATGGGTTTGATAGTAGTGGACGGCATTATGCTGGCGATGGCAACCTCCGAGATTGGTGGAGTAATGTCACATCGAACGAGTTTCTTAAGCGCAGCGAGGGCCTGGTGACCCAATACAATAGTTATGAAGTGCTTAGTCAAACCGGTTCGGGTAAACGTTTGGGTTACACCAATGGAAAGATTACACTTCGCGAGAATATTGCCGACAATGGCGGAGTCAAGATCGCATTTGCAGCTTACCAAAAGTATACAACCGACCAAGAAACACAAGACGACAGCTCGTCAATGAGCCAAGCCGAGCGCAACTTGTCTGTCAACGTAGCAGACAAACTTTTCTTTATCTCGTTTGCACAGTCCTTTTGCTCCAAAAGAAGTGACGCTAGCATTATCAATGGGTTGGCTTCCAATGCCCATACGATTGAACAGTGGCGCGTCAACGGAGTGGCAAGCAACTCGCATGAATTTGCCAATGTATTTTCGTGTCCTGCTGATTCGGCTTTAAATCCCAAAATCAAGCATCAGCTCTGGTAAGTTTCGTTATTCTAATCTATGTACGCACTGTTTATATCAAAAGAACATATCCTTTTTGTATATTATAAAAAAAGCATTTGAAGTTCTTTCATCGCGTGTCTTTTGGTCTGCGTTCTTATGCTTCGTCACACTAATTTCGACTTTTGCAAATTTTGAAATTTTGCACACATGCCCTTAAACAGCGTGTCCGCAAGAGAAATCTGTTATCGTCTTTAAAATTAAATGAAGTTGTTTTACTAGCAGCTTAACCGTCGACATCGCGAACCTTTTTCTTTGCGCTCACTTTTTAGACGACCCTGCCACCATACGATTTGAAATTTATTGTCGCTCTTGAAGCAGCTATTCACCATCGCCTTCATTGGATGATACCGGTACTCACGAAGCTTTAATAGTGGCATGCACGCGTGGTATTCCAGCAATATATACATGACTGATACTGCATATTTGAATTGCTAGGCGAATCAGATTTTGTTCTAAATCGTGATCATAGCTATGGTTTGAGCGCTTTATAACATATATATTTTTTAAACCCTAGATATCGTTCGGAATGCTTATTATTGCCGTAAACTTTTTTAGTTTGAGAATGTTACGGGTACACTTTGCTTGTTTTTATTATAAATAATAAAAGTATCAATTCCAGAATGGTATGGTATTAGCTCACATTATGCGTTTAATACCCTAGTTCTATTTCAATTAACAAGATCATTAAAATCCCTTATATAAGGTGTAACGGGACATTGCCGACTTGTACTGCTTTGGTACAAGTCCACTTCGCACTGCTTTAGTACAAGTCCACTTCGCACTGCTTCAGTGCGAGTGGTACCTCACGTCACTTCACATACACGAGTACATGCAGAGGAAGACTCTCTTTAAAACTCTTGCTTTAAATAGAATTAATTAAAATCTGTATTAATATAATTCAGTTCTTCTGTTTCTATCTATTTTGTAGCGGGGCACTACGATTTGTACTGCTTCAGTACAAGTCCACTTCGCACTGCTTCAGTTGCGAGTGGTGCCCTATGTTATTTTACGTACACTTGTACGTGCAGAGGAAGATTTCTCTTTAAGGCAACTAGCTTAAAGAGGTTTAAATGAAAACTGTATTAATATAATTAAGTATATCTTCTTTCTATCTGTTAACTCTAACTTAATTATATACTAAACATGCAATTGAAATCTTATCTTATCTTATCTGTATCTCTCTTTTGTTTATCTCTACAGTTGATTAGTCTGCGGAATAAATAGATATAATGGTCTATACCTATTTATGGATAAGAATTCTGAATATTACTATGTAAAGTAATATCCTCCAAATATTATCTACCTTTTAGATAATATATTAATTAACAACCTTTAAGTGTTAATTTCATGTAACGATACACCCCGTTACATCACCCCTCCCTTAAACGACAATCACTCTGAATGTCATTAGATGGAGTGGTCGCTAAATGACCACTTAATTTTTAAAATGTTTTTGATTGGTCAGATCCATCATTTTAAATTCCATCGCATGAAGGAACAATTCATGCGGGGTGA
>NC_090615.1:1300846-1309705 GCF_004359215.1 Bremia lactucae | reverse complement strand
GCTGACTCGAAATCGGGTCGGCGTGATAACGCATCAGCGACGACATTAAGTCGTCCTGGTTTATATTCGACGGAGAAGTTATACTCCGCGAAGAAGGATAGCCACCTCGCCATTCTTTGCGAGAGGTGTGGGCTGTTTACGGCCGTGCGTAATGACGCATGGTCCGTTTATACGATGAACGGTCTATCTCCTAGGAGATAGACCCTAACTTAGCCAGTGCATATTTTACGACAAGGAGTTCCATCTCATGCACTGGGTAATTGCGTTCAGCTGGTTGGAGCTGACGCGATTGGTAACAGACGACGCGCTCCGCGCCGTCTGTATCGTATTGCATTAACGCACAGCCGAATGCAGAATCGCTGGCGTCACAGACCACATGTAATGGTCTGTCTTGATCTGCAACCGCCAAGATGGGCGATTGCATGAAGCTTTTCTTGACACCTTCAAAAGAACGCTGACAATCAGCGTTCCATAGCCATTTCTCGTCTTTTTTCAAGAGATTAGGGTTATGAACTATCACCTCGGCATTATTGCGGGAGTACTCGTGCAAGTACGCCGCTAAATCAAGGAACTTTCTTAGTCCCTTGACATCGACTGGAACTAGCCAGTCGGTAATTGCCTTAATCTTTTCGGGATCAGGGCGCCCGCCGCGTTTACCGACGATCCACCTAAGAAGTGGTATTTCGCTTGCAGCGAATATACACTTCTTGAGATTCGCGTACAACATATGCTTTCGCATAAGTGTAAGAACCTGACGAACGTGAGTTTTATGTTCTTCCACGTCCGCCTTTCCGTCCATGGCCCGATTATGGACGAATACATCGTCAAAAGAATTCGGTGCGAGCGAATTCTCGCACCGGTCTCAACAAATTGGTAACGCATCTGTTGAATGTTGCAGGGGCACTGCTAAGCCCCTGTGGCGTTTGAGCCGGTATATCGCAGCATTCAGTTTATTGAATGCGTGACCTATTTGCCACCCTTCTGTGGCCTTTCGCAGACAGAAGGTCGGAGAGCTATGTGGTGAGGTTAACGTCCTCACATGGCCCGATTTTAATCGATCGATATAAAAAGTTATTGATCGCAAGTACTTGTTCACGATGCAGTGGCCACACAGTACTTCGTGCCTGGTTTGGGCTCGATCTCATGTCGAGGGCCTTTATCCTTAGGCAACTGGCATGGAACTTTTTCAGGGAATACATCCCTGAATTCAATTAAATCCTTGTATCAAGGATTCGTCTTAAGTGACTCCCAGGAGTGAGTAGTATATATCTCAATCCAAGTCTTCACATCGTGGATACTTTCGTCCATCAATAAGCTGCTGAGATCTCTGCAAAAAGTACCGCCGACCGAATATTGGTTACGTATTCGTCCTCTGTGACGATTTCGCAGATCTGCTTGATTTACCGCTATGCAGATCTCTCAAGAGCCGTTAAGGTTCCAGGGATGGTAATTAAATTATCTCCAAAGTCGACTTCGGAGGCGCATATAGATCAAGAGTATAAGCGCCTTTTCTTGATCCCACATTAACCAAGACATGCAATGTGTCGGTTTTTTCCTTGGATTGATCCACAGGCTGTTGAGGGATTAAACCCGCAGGATGCTGAGTCTAGTCACTTCAGCATTAACTATTTGAGCAGATTTCTTCTAAAGTTCGTGAGGACTAATTCTATTAACGTCTTCTGTCTGTGATTGCTCATAAGAGTCGGGTCCTCTAAGTAGACACACATAATGGTTGTGTGTCTGGAGCAACTTTCAACGAAAGACTTTCAAATTCTCTTGAGGTTGCTGGATCAGTAGGGCGTTGTGCCCCTACTGATCCCAACCGTTTTCTTGGCGGTCCGCCTCGCTGTTGCGATTTCGCAACAACGTCGGACCCGCGACCGCTGCCATTTTTGGCATTCGGTCCATAATTACGTTCATACCTTTCGGTGTTGGGCGTGGCACTCATGAGCGTAGTTTTCTAACTTTTGACAGCATTGCATTTCTGCAATCGCTTGTTGCTCGAAAAGCGAGGTTTCACGCTTTCAACATAAGAGAGGTCCATAAGCTCTGGATTTCCGAGCTCGTGGCGTCTTGAAGGGCGATACGATGACGAACAAGATTGAGCCTGTCTCAAGCTAAAGTCCTCCTGTCCCGCTACGGATATTGCTTCTTCAAGTGTATCCACTTCCAAGCGGAACAAGCGGATCTTTACGGGACCATCCGTAAGACCTTGCATGAAACCCGTAATCAACGTGTATTCATGGACTGGGTTGTTTGTGATACAACTCGGTAAGAGTCTGATATGATGGGCATAAACGTGAACATCACGCTTGCCTTGCTTGAGTTTCAGAAGCTCTGATCGAGCTCTGGACTCAGCCCTTGGCGGTTCAAACGTATGCTTGACCCGGGCTTTAAAAGCCTCTAGCGATCTTATTTCATCGTCCAACTCGACGAACTGTCTTATGAGAGAGTCTTCTTCGACTCCTCTATACATAGAGATAGCAATCTTTAAGGTTTCGGGACGACGCATGTGCGTCATCCCAGCTTCAGGGGTCTGTATCTGTTGTAATCTCAACTGTTCTGCCTGTTGTGTGCCTTGCTAATTAAGCAAGGCTACCTTCTCCTTCGCCTTCGCCTTGTCAAGTTCATGTTGTATGAGCTTGGCGATGGCTGAATCGAGGGCACCTCTGCTTAATCCGGATAGCATAGCCAAAATAGCATCATTCCATACGGTTGAACTCATTCGTTGGACCGCGATCCTCTCTATGTCACTAAGAAAGAAGTAGCTATCACGCGAAACGTGATTCGTGTTTTTATTATCACAACATGTCCATGTTCGATGATAGAACTGTGGTCCTTGGACGAACTACAAAGTGCTACCAGGCGTAACGGGGCACCCCTTCTTGTACTGCTTCAGTACAAGTCCACTTCGCACTGCTTCAGTGCGAGTGGTGCCTCACGTCACTTCACGTGCACGAGTACATGCAGAGGAAGACTCTTTTTAAAACACTTGCTTTAAAGAGGGTTCATTAAAAACTGTATTAATGTAAATCAAGTTCTTCATTTTCTATCGTTTGGATACTAACTTAATTATATACTGATACAAAACATGTAAATAGAATCTTATCGGTCTCACTCTTTGCGCGCTTCCAGCGCTGACTGGACAGCGGAGCAAGTAGATATAATGGTCTATATCTACCAATGGATAAGCTTTTTGAATATTACTACGTAAAGTAATATTCTCCAAATCTTATATATACCTTTTAGATAATATATTAATTAACAGCCTTTATAGGTTAATTGCATGTAACGATACACCCCGTTACATAATGAGTATACGCGTGACAGCCACCAGGTAGATAGATATATGGTATCCGGAATTTAATTCAATGAAAGTATGGTATAGTATGCTTTTTAATTCAAACTATATGACTCGATTAATGAGGAGCGCTTCCTCGTGGACCGTTTCTTGAATCATCGCAATGCGAGAGGAGTTCGAGCGAGAAATCACGTTCGATGACACGGGTATATAAAGCTGGAAGACTCGCTCCCAACTGAAATTAGACGTTTCGGGTCTCGCCGATCAGTATGACTAGACCCCTCCTTGATTTCACAAAGAATATTGGAGAAATTGCGCTCTGCGCGCTTAAAGGAATTAAAAAATATCAAGTGCTGCAAGCATCTCATAAGAGAGGCCCACCCTCCAATGCAGTTCCCTTAGAGAGTATGCCTCCCTCAAAGCATGAACTGCGTTCTTGAAGCATCAGGGATATAGATTTCCAAAGAAATGTAAGACAACCCTCTCTCTAAAAAAATTGTGTAGCTTAAACCGCGCAATCGACTCAAGATCTCTTCCAAACCAGCCAGGTACTGTAACCAGTTTGTCTAGCCAGGTCTTGCGGCCTATACTTGTACATGCTGTCCAAAAACATCCTAAGCTTGAAACAAGGAATTCAATCCTTAAGACTCCTTCCAGTACTATCGATTTCGAAAGAAGGTATCGATGCAGAGCCTATCAGCGCAGTTGAAATGCCTTAACAGACCAACAAGTGCTTTCCTTTCGCAGATAGACTGAATTGTACTCCCTGGTAGCTGATAATAGTCGCTTGTGTAACTGATGATAATGGGTGGTGATGTAACGGGTGGCTATGTTATTTATCCATTAGAATTATTGTCTTGTTACCTCAATATAAAGTAATAACTGTGAATAATTATTTGTACTACTTCTTATTTATTCTTATATTAATTCAGATTTATTATTCTATTATAGGAAATCATACTTATGTAGTGATACGAGGTGTCCAGTTACGTAAATCTTATTTTTTATGAGGAGACATAGATAAAGAAGTACACATCATTAATAGTGGTCCATTGAACGGACAACAAATTGCTACTAGGTGTAACGGGGCACCCTTTGCTAGTACTGATAACAATTTTTTTTTGGTGATATCGACGCAATAAGACGTTAGTTCTAATAATTGGCTGATTTAAATTTAAATCAACCTCGCTAATCGTCATAGACACGATTGTGCGGAGCACAAGTAGGCGCCACACGTAGTTCTTTATTGATATAATAAGGTCAGTAGGAGATACTAGATCGTTACGTAGGAACTTAGTTTATAAATACATTATTTTTTTTTCCTTTTTCAAGGCCTTGGAATTAACCTTTGGTATCTAGTACTTCCTAGCTAATTAAAAACTTCCTCTGCACGTCGTGTACGTGAAGAAGTCGAGGAGCCCCACCTTCACTGTAATCAGTGTCGGTTGACCAATACTGTTATCAGTACTAGCAAAGGGTGCCCCGTTACACCTAGTAGCAATTTGTTGTCCGTTCAACGGACCACGCACGTTCCATCCAAATGGACATGTTGGATGATGAAGGTGGGAGCTTTCAATTCCTTCAAAAAGGCTATCACGCAACGCGTGAAAGGTTCCCTCATTTGGGTGACCTTTAATGGAGAGCGATCAAACGCATCAGGTTAGTCGTAGGCGAACCTGCCGTCAGCGCAATATTGTTCGCTTTTAAGAGACGAGCAAAATGCGGCTATAGCCGAGTTCATACAACACGAACTCGACGGGGTCCAAGAGGAAGTAGCCTTGTTTCACCAACAAGGTTCTCAAAACGCGGATGTGTTGTAAGAGCAGGGTGCTCAACTATTCGAGCTGTTGGCACAGCAGCATTTACATGCTGCTAGCATGCCGACAACTCCACGTCGACCCAAAAGCTGAAATAAGAAATCTCTAAGATTAAGGCAGTCGAAGACGACTCCCTTTTAAGATGGTTCATCGAATTAAACGACGCCATTGAAGCTTGCTGTATCAGTTATGATGCAACGAAAATGATATTTGGCATGTCCAACTTAGCCGAACGTGCCAAATCTTGGGCCTTGGGGCTCAAGCTTCACCCCCATTAGTTGTTGGGTCGTATGAGGTCTTAAGACCCGGCCCAGACAAACATTTGAGCCAACACGTGATGAAAACAGGACTCGAGTCGAGCTCCTGGATTTGAAGCAGGGTAAGCGTTGTGACCTTAACGCTAATGCCCAGCATACACGATGCCATCCACTGATGAACAGAAAAGGTTACTGTGTTTATGAATGGTCTTGTTGACGGTCCTGTTAAGACCCAGCTGTTCCGGCTTGAATTAGAGTCACTCGACCAAGCGATCTGTATAGCGGAACAGGAGAACTTCAGCCTTAAACAGGCTTCTGTCCACACTGGAGCTAATAGTCCTCCGAGACGATAACAAAACGGACGTCCAGAACCTATGGACCTCTCGAGTGTAGAGAGCGAGAATTCTCGCTCTCACACAAGCATTTGTGTTGGTGCCCCTGGTGATGAGGTTAATTTCATCACCTTGAAAATAAAAGTGTCAAATAAATTGCCACTTAAGTCCCTAGTCGATTGTGGGGCGTCAATCTATTTTATTCGACGCCAATCGCTAAAAGATCGCAGACTCAAATTTATTTAGCGCGAAATCCCTCTAACGAGGATGACAGTGCGCCTATCAACAGGCGCATCTGTAACAGTATATAAACGTGAAGTTGGTATCCATAAACGTTAAAGGGTAAATAGCAAGATGATGCTTTCATCGTACTTGGTTTGGATGACAATTTGATGTCATCCTTGGATTACCATGACTCAGAAGTACGAGCAATGCATAAATTGGCAGCATCAAGCCGTGATGATACCTGCCTTGTTTTTCGGAGGGTCATCTGATGAGTGTTTTGGAGCGTCCACAAGCGTTTGAACGTTTAGGAGTGATTGCGATGGCCTCACTTGAGGATTGCTCGTTTCATCGGCTGCACAAGACCTCAGTGTGAAAACCCATTACACTGTGGAGGAGATACCGACGGCTATGCACAAACACAGGCAGCGTCGAAGTTCGACCACTCAAAAAGTTGAGTGGTACAAAACAAGGCTGCTTGCTTGGAAAACAAAGTCCAAGAATAAATTCAAGCCTGTCTTTAAGTGACGGTGCGAAAGTCCTAGATCGACTGGAGAGTCGATCGTAGAGGATCTCGCTGTGGTTGCGCAAACACAACTAGAGATGTTTCGGAGGGATACCCCCCAAATAGAACTTGAGGAAATAAGTCCCCAAGAATCTGTGGGAATAAGTTTGCAGAAGAAAATGCTTTTAAAAATAAGTCACAAAAAGGAAATCAATTCATTAGTTGTCTTAGTGAACAATGGATCAAGTGCAGGCGCTTATACACTTGATCTAATAGCGCCTCCGAAGTTAAGCTCGGGGATAACTCAATTGCCAATTCATGAGCCGAAACGGTGCTTGCGCGATCTGCGAAGTGGCAAAGTCAAGCAGATCTGCGTACTTGTCACAGATGACAACTACGAGGCCAATATGTTTTCGGCAATAGTAATTCTTGAGAATGAACGGGTTCTCAGCAGCTCTACGATGGACGAAAGTTTCCTCGATGAGAAGACTCGGAAGGAACATTTACATCTTAATCCCGGGAGTCTTGAAGATGAATCCTTTACAAAAGGATTTGATCGAATATAGGGATGTATTCCATATATCCGTACCGTGTAAGGTGCCTAAGGATAAAGGCACTTGACACAAAATCGACCTAATACCAGGTTCGAAATACTGTGTCATGAAGCAGTGGCCATTGCCTCGTGAACTAGTTTTAGCGATCGACAACTTCTTTGCCGATCGCTTAGCAGCGGGACATGTGAGGGAAATAACTTCCCACATAGCTCTCCGACCTTCTGTGTGCGTAAAGCAACAGGAGGGTGGCAGATCATGCATGCGTTCAATAATTTTAAACGCTGCAACAATCCCGGCTCAAACGCTGATACCACGAAAGGACGTAATCATTGATGGCATGTCAAAGAGTGCTATATTTTCGTCAATGGGATCTGATGAATGAATTCTATCATATTCTAATGCGTGAACAGGATATCCCGCTCACAGCCGTAAGTACCCCAAGCGGAATGCTATGGGAGTGGCTAGTTATGCCACAGGGACTTATTAAACCAGTGTGACATTTAACAATGTGTAACCAATCTGTTGAGTTAGGGGTGGGATTTCGTACTGAGCTGTTTTGATGACGTCTTCTTTAATAGCAGAGCCATGTACGGAAAGTCGGAAATTGAAGTACATCGTATTCACATCTGAAATGTCGGAATGTCTTTACACTTATGCGTAAGCACAAGTTCTATGCAAATCTCAAGAAGATACAAATTCATGGGTGCATCGTGGGCAAACACGGTGTACGCCCGGTCCGGAAAGATAAAAGGCGATCACCGGCTGCCATGTGCCAGTTGATGTGAAGAGACTTTGAAAGTTCTTCGGCTTAGAGGCGTACTTACACAAGTACTCTCACGCAATCGCGCCGCAATGACAGTACATCTTTCTTTTTTGTTGGAGAAAATGTAAATTGGTCATGGAACGCTGATTGTCAGCGTTTCTATGAGGGTATCAAGCAAAACTTGATGCAATCGTGAATTCTGGCGATTGCGAACCAAGACAGACCATTACATGTGGTCTGTGACGCCAGCGATTCTGCATTCGGCTGTGCGTTAATGCAATATGACACAGACGGCGCAGAGCGCGTCGTCTGTTATCAATCGCGTCAGCGTCAACCAGCTGAACGCAACTATCCTGTGCATGAAAAGGAACTCCTTGCCATGAAATATGCACTGGCTAAGGTTAGGGTCTATCTCTTGGGAGATGGACCGTTCATTGTATATACGGACCATGCTTCATAACGCATGGCCGTAATCAGTCCACACCTCTCGCAAAGAATGGCAAGATGGTTTTCTTTACTCGCTAAGCATAACTTCTTCATGGAGTATACTTAACGTCGTCGTTGATGCCCTTCCGCGACGTCCCGATTTTGACCGGCTGCGCAAATCAACAGTGAGCCTAAGGCCATTGTTGCAACAATAAGTGTTCCGTCGTCAATAGTACTTGACTACGTTAAGAGAGCTCATCAAAAAGATAAGGCTCTTAAAGATTTAATTGATTACCTTAGAAATTTAGTCCATCAATTCTTAAAAGCACTGTCAAAATTGAACCGATCCTCAACAGATCGATGCACAACACGGAATGCATTACTGTACTATACAGCCATTGCTGGCGACATATCTGATGTTGTTATCATCACCCATAATGATTTGCGCTTACGCATCATGTATGAGTGCTACGATGCACCAATAAGCGTCATCGCGGACTTGACTAATTTTACGATAAGTCGCGACTTTCACTGGCCACGCCAGTATGAATTTGTCCGCAAGTACATACCTGATTCAGAAGTTTGTCAACGAATAAAGCCCAGTGCGTCATTCGGTGCTCCGTTACAATCACTGCCTGTTCCAACAGAGTGTTGGCAGTTCGTGTCTATAGACTTCGTCTTC
>NC_090615.1:1279409-1299099 GCF_004359215.1 Bremia lactucae | reverse complement strand
CAAAAACCAATAATTCGACAAAATCAAAATACTAGATCATGAACATTAAAATGAAATACTGTTTGCTCGCCTATATTTGTCAGACTTCCGTTTCTATCGGCCCACCACCGCGTAGCGATGGAATCCTGTACGAAACGAACCAATGCTTCTCTTCCCAGCAGGAATTTACCTGCTGACTCGGTTTTTCTTTTGTCCTTAGTGCGACCGGTGCGGACTGCGGGATGTCATTCTCTTCATAAGTGAAAGCTGTTAAACAAAACCCGGAATGTGCAACATCTTTTGGGAACGAGGGGTTCAAGTACCATGCGAGGGGAAATACCCTCGCCAACGAGCGAGATAACTTGTTTTAACCCCTTTCACCTCACGGTGGTTCGAGAAGCTTTTAACGAGAAACCGCTTTTCACCACTTGAATCCGCCAACGGATGTGGAGGGGAAGGGAAAGTCGGGTTTGCCTCGTTCGACGAATTCGAATCATCATCTTGATTTGGATCACACCCTTTATTATTTAAGGAAGGCATTGATTACGAGCGATCCTGTCGCCGCGAGGTAGCGGTGACGGTCGATAATGTTTCCCGACCAGTTAATAAATCGTGCGCAAGTTGCAATTGGTCAACTGGCGAACGAAAAGACTCATCAGTCCCTTCAAAACAAGCTGGTGATAGCTCGTCTAAGGATCTCATCCTTGGAGGATGTAGTGCATCCTCCGGTTTGTGAGAGCCAGACTCTGTCCTGAGACTATCATGCTTTAGCTCAGAACCATCAGGCTTTGGTAGACGCCTTAAAATGTTCCGGGGTGATCCGGACACGGAAGAAGCCTCGTAATGATGGAACGGGCGGAGGCGCCTGACATATAACGTAGGATGCGTACGCATCTTACGAGGCTAATCGATCGTTTACGCATTGCCCTGGCGATGTATACACGAAACGAGTCGATATATTTGGGCAGTAATTTAATCCTGCCCACATTTGTCACTACATGTTTTGGTAGATTAACCGTCGACAGTAGGACTAGATCACTAACATTAAATGAAATAATGTTTGCTCTTCCATATTTGTCAGACTTCCGTTTCTGTCGGTTCACCACCGCGTCAGCGATGGAATCCTGTACGAAACGAACCAATGCTTCTCTTCCCAGCAAGAATTCACCTGCTGACTCGGGTTTTCTTTTGTCTTCAGTGCGACCGGTGCGCACTGCGGAGATGTCGTTCTTTCATAAGTGAGAGCATTTTGTTCTCACTAATAATATCGTTCTCGATGCTGAGTCTTTTAGCATCGTTATCAAAGTCAGTAATAGCATTATTGCCGTTACTGAGCTTGTTCAATTCAATGTTGAATAAACAACAATTGTATCATACGCATTGACTGTTGTGTCAATGCGTGATGAGCAAGACCTAGAAAGTTTGTTGCTCGAGCGAGTTCCCCCCCACCCCTGAACAAGAGTCACTCTCAAATTGGCTGGGTATACGTGGATGGCGTAAGCCATTCACGTAGAACGGTGTATGCTTTGTCGAAGCATGCACTGAATTATTGATGGCGAATTCCACTATCGGCAAGAACTCGCTACAACTCGTAAAAAGGTGGAACTTAGAAAGGCTTGTATCTCTTACAGATCAATGCGCAAACCTTAGGAAGGCACTTATCGCTTTAAGATCAAAAAGGGAACTGCACTTTATTTTATTTTTTAAATCTAAGAACCTTACCCTAGCGAATTCAAAATAGATTTTGGCCGCCAGATTTAAATTTGGCGGCGACCACATTTGTTACCCATTAGAAATGGGATTTAAGCAACTAACTATTTTTAAAATAGATAAAGGGTATTTTATCTATAAAGTAAATGTGCCACAACAACGGTTCTCAACCGATGTGTGCCCTATTTCACCCTCCCCCATCAGACTGTTGACACCGAGTGACAACATTCGCTTCATTTCCTCTTCGAGGTTGGAACCTAAACAGCTAACCGTTTGAATATGTGTTTTTCATTCTTTTGTCTAATGACAATCAAGCGTGAGTCACAGACTCTGAGCCTCTTCCTCGACGATGAGGGAATGGTGGACTTTGAAAGTGACTCTCAATCAGAGGAGGAGGAAAAAGATCGGCGTTCGCTCACGCCTTCTCCTCCGGATGACCGTCGGCGAGCCCCGAATTCGTTCCCAGAACATGGTGCCGCTGATGTCTTAACTGCATTGAGCAGGACACGAAATCCTGAGTCCAACATCATTACGAATCCGCTCGATGAAGAGCAAGAGCAGATAATCCTCATAGAGGAAAGAGCTCGTCGTTCAGCTGCCGAGATAGCGAAAGCTAAAGCTCATAGTGAATATAGATTCACTCCGTTAGTGCGGACAAGCGTCTCAAAGAGGTAGTGGGTCATAGCTTGGCCATCTGGATCTCTGGTGACCCGGCGAGGACGCCGGAGGAGATCGCTGCCCGCGACGCTCTTCATGAGCAATACCTTACGCCAAAGGTAATGACGCGAAGCCAGTATCTGACGCGTTTACGTGATCAAGCCCGTGGGGCTTCGGTGACCTCTATGAGGGAAGTTCCGATCGCTTTGTTTCCTAACGAAACAAGGAGTGAAAACGAAGTCTCATTTGAGAACTGGGTTCACCGGGCCCCCAAACTCCGTAATACCTGGAATGTCAGAGAGTCTGCGGATAGAGGTGATGTTCGTTTGGAACGGAAGCTTCGCTTCGACTTCGCTATGCTTAAGGCCAAAGGTCAGTTACGTTCGGCATTTACGCCACAGAACGTAGAAAGGCCTAGCTGATATTTCAGTGCTTCGGTGACCGTACAACCAAGGATCGAAGCCGCACTGAGGCTTTAGATCCACCTAATCCCACGTTTAGTGGTTGGAAGCGTCGTCTGACGCGAGTTGACCCTGAGCTTGGCGCTCAAAACGTCAACGGCGTACGGGCAACCTTGCCGAAGAGGTACCTCGAACTTCCAAGAGTTTTCAGAAGAAAGTACCCTAGCCACTTCACCAGAGACTGGTATTGACCCTCACGACGACGTCGCTTTAAAAGTTTCTCCATATGAAACTGAAGGTTCCCCCGCGCATCAAGCAGTGTGGGAGGGGGCCGAAATTTCGGCGGAAGCATTTGATGCTCTACGACACGAGGTGCAACTTCTTCATGAGGTCCTTGCTCGGGTTGAGAGCTCTTTTGAGGCGGTTTGGGACCGTCTTTCGACGCTGGAGTGTCAGCAGCCTCGTTTAGAGTGCCAGTTGGATATCCTGGTGAGGGTGCAACAATCTGCGGCACGATTGCCTGTCTCGGCGCAAGCGCCTTCAAGTCCACGTGGGAAGGGTTCCGATATGGCTTAAGCAAGCCAACGTAAAATGCTGGGTATGTACGCAGCTTGCTGGGAAGGTTTAGCATATAAGCTAGGCCCTTCTTGGCCACGACCGTAAATCGTCCAATAAAGCGCGGGCGCAATTTGGTCTTGAAGACCGCGGAAACCGAGTTGGTAGGTAGGTTTGTAGCAATTAGTAAACTCGGTCTCCGACCATATAGAATATAATACAGCTTCTGCCTTTGGCATCCGCTTGCTTCTTTTTGTTTGTCTTGGCTATCAGCCATCGTATCCCTTACATGTCTTAAGACACTAAATCGCGCCGCGAGAAACTCGCTTACTTGTTTCCGAACGGTAACAAGGCAGATATCAGCAAGCCTATCGGCCAATTCTCCCCCACCAACCCTAAACCACGTAGTGGTATCGTTAATGGAACGCGCGGGTGGGTAAGACCGTTTTTATAGAACGAAGTATAGCCTGTAGAGACATGAACAGTGTTATTTAACGCAAACTCCACTACTAAGAGCATTGAGCTCCAGCGCTTTGGTGTCTGAGCACACACGCTGCGTAAAACGTCTTAAATGACGCGATTGAAACGTTCAGCTTGACAATCGGTCTGCGGACGGTCCGCAGTGGTCATATCCAATCTGGTGCCAAGCACTCGGAAAATTGATTTCAAGAATTTACCCGCGAAACGGGGATCCCGATTAGAGACAATTGCCACTGGCAAACCATGTTGTCGAAACACGCGATCGATAAACAGCTTAGCTGTACCCTCTCCATCAATGGAATCCGGCACGGCCGCTAAGTGAGCCATTTTGCTCAAACGGTCAACAGAGACCAGTATACCGGAGTTATCGGCTGAATCTTTCATTAGACCGAAAACAAAATTCATACTAATGGACTCCCAGCAACCTATGGGGACGGGAAGACTCGCCAGTGGCGCAGCAGCATGTGTTGAGGGTTTAACCCGTTGGCACGTTTCGCATATACGAACATATGTGCTAATCCATTTATAAAGTTTAGACCACCAATAACTCTGGCTTATAGAGCCGTAAGTCTTTTCTCTACCGAGATGACCACCAAGGACAGTATCGTGTGCCTCATAGAGGATTCGGTATTTCAAATCCTCATCATGAGGAACAACGACACGCGGAGGGTCCGCACTGTCTGTACAATAAAGCAACAGGTTGTTATCGATAGAAAATCGATGTAACCTTGCACGCAAAACGTGCCAATAATTTAATACCTGAATTCGAGTTCATTAAAGCTCGTAGCAGAGCTACACACTGTTTATCCTTGGCGTAAGCCGAACGGATAATTCTGGAATAGGTGACGAGATAGACGTTAAATGAGAAAGCTCATAATCCGGCCAAAGCATTTTGCTTGCCGGTTTTATACTTCACCTCGTAGTCGTATTCCGCAAAAAAACGATAGCCATCTGGCCATTCTCTGTGAGAGATGGGGCGACTTAGTCGCCGTGCGTAATGACGCGTGATCTGTATAAATCACAAACGGCTTAGAGCTGAGCAGATGAACTTTGAATTTGACGAGAGCATACTTCATAGCAAGTAACTCTTTGTCATGAACTGGTTAGTTCTTTCCGCAGCTTTAAGCTGTCTAGACTCGAACGCAATAACACGATCGTGCCCATCAACATCTGTTTGTAACAGAGCTCTGTGACGCAATCTGATGCGTCACAGACGACACTGAAAGGCCAATTTGGGTTTAGCAGTGCCAGAACCGGGGCATGGATAAGACTATCATTAACTGCTCGAAAAGCATTTATTTGGTGCTAGTCCAGCACCATTCTTTGTCCTTTTTAAGGAGATAAGATAATGGCCTAGCCGTACCAGCGTGATTTTGGCTATATTTGTGTAAATAGTTGGCGAGACCCAACCACTTACGCATATCCTTTTGGTTTTCAGGAACCGGCCAATCTACTATGGTTTTTACCTTAGCGGGATCCGCTCTAAAGCCTCCCTTTTCAATGAAGCATCCTAAAAAAGTAATTTCGTCTGCGCCAAAAATGCATTTAGATGCATTGGCATACAATTTGTTTGTGCGCATTCACTCGAGCACTGCTCGCAAATGGTCTAAATGATTTTCCACATCCGACCGACCTTGCTTCGCACGACTATGGACAAAAATGTTTATGGACAAATATGTCATCGAAATAAGTCTGTGCATAACCTCGACGAGGACGAACCCCAGTTGCGTCACTAGACGATTCAATGTTGCCGGGGCGTTGGAAAGCCCTTGTGGCATAACCAGCCACCCCCATAACATGCCGCTTGGGGTGCTAACCGCTGTAAGCGGGATATCACTAGCTCGCATGAGCAATTAATAATAACCATCGACTAAGTCCAATGCACTGTACATTGTTCATCCCACCATATTATTCTGAAGAACATATTTTCTAGGAATGGGAGTTTTGTGCTGGTATAGTGGCAGCATTAAGCTTATTATAAGCATGTACAATGCGCCGTTTACCATTTGACTTTTTGACACAAAATGTTGGTGTCAAATGAGGAGATTTGCTCTCTCATACCATTCCAGCCTCGTGCTTAGCACGGAAGAAATCGTCAATGACGTCACACTGCTCTTTTGGCAAAGGTCATTGTCTTGTGACATAGTATTTAGTTCCCGGAACTAAGTCAATCTCATGACGAACACCTCTTTCCGGAGGTAAAACAGATGGTGGGTTATTACATACCACAGCTTGGAATTCCTTAATTAAGGAATAAAAAGGATCCGTAGGATCTTTAAGGATCGATGACCCATTTCGCGCACTAAGTTCAGCTTTTGTGTCATCCACGACAGATTCGTCAAGAATGAAGATAAGCTTAACTTAATCATAGGTCGAATGACCACCATTTCAGATAAGTCACCAGCTTTTAAGGCTCGACCGCACTCATCAATAGACATTTCGTCTAGCTCTAAAAGAGCATGTAACGAGGGGATTGCCGCAAGCTAACCCCCCCCTGAAGTTACCGGTTACGCCATTTACAAGCGTATGTACTTGCTCACTCGTATCACTTTGTGAGGGTATACACGCTTCGTGTCCATCCTGTCTTGGGGTGGCGACAATACGCCTCTTAGAGGCCGGGACATTCACGTCCCTGAGTTTTCCAGCCTGTATTGGTTTTATATAAGACATGGTGTCTAATTTGACATCCGACAAGGAGTAAGGTAACTCAACTTCCTTATCCAGCGAACGTTTACGTGTCGCTTCACGTGCATTAGGAGGGTTTGACCCAAAATGCTCTGCCGAACCGCCAATAGTGTCACTATTGACACTCAGTATGGTGCCACCTCGGCCGACCACACTCGGTGGACTTAGACGTGCCACTCCACCTATCTCAGGGATATTGCACCCTTGAGGTTCTGGCGAACCGCCAACATTGTCTCAGTATGATGCCACCTCGGCCATCCATACTCGGTGGGCTTAGACGTGCCACTCCACGTATCTCAGGGATATTGCACCCTTAAGGATTCGGCCTTAGGCCAACAATGCTTTCAGCATTTAGTGAATCGTTATCATAACGAGTGTCACTCAACGAAGTACGTGCCGTTCAACTTATTTCTGCTGGATCGGGCTCAGAATTAATGTTTTTAACATTAGAGTTTATTATTTCAGACATGGCAATGTCTAAAACACTGACAGACTAAACACTATCCAGCGTCAACACAAGCTTATAAAAAGATCCGCGCCAATAGCGCTTTTGTTGCCTAGCAAAGGTGGGTTCATCACTCTCCAAAACTTTGCTAGGAACATTGCGCGTGGCGCCTAAGGTCTTAGACCTCCAATCGATCCATGGCTCATGGTGTTCTAACCAGGCCATACCAAGGATGAGATCATATCTCGAATCCAAATCATGGACGAGCGCTCCATACTGTCAAAGTCCAGAAACTTTATACCTAAGTTCAATGGAACTTTGGGAACAGTGACACGAGTCTCAGTCGCTAAGCGAACAGTGATTGTATCACCTTCATGCGCTTTAAGCGCCTCAACGTATTGTTAGTTTCCTACATGGGAACGACGCCGAGCATAATTGCAAGACGCTCCTGAGTCAATTAAAATTGACCATGGCTAATCAAAGCCCTTCACAGTCGCTTGCGCGACTTACAAGCCAGGCTTGTACTTACGCCCCGCACCGAGCTAGTTGGGGCTAGGTCCTGTTTACTCTCACCTCCTAGAGGTTCACAAGAGCCTATGTCTTTCCCAGTAGGGCGCCCCGCACCTACTGGGTATCGACGTTTTCCCGCACCGTACCAGATTTCTGTCATAGGTCGGGGTTGATGCTCTTTCGAGCTTTACGCATATTCTGTAGGAGACAGGCCGGACGTATATGTTTCGTGCTTCCGCACATATAACATCTACCGATGTTCTTATGTTGTTTCACAGCTTAAAAAGCATCCTCTCCTTCCTTAACAAGGCTTAGATCCATGTATTTCGGTCTATTAGACGGTACCCATGATCTTGAAGAGCTAGTTTCGGTAAACAGGCGTACTAACACGAGCAGATTTAAAGTCGAACTCAGCGCGTAGTGCTATGACATCTGCCTCTTCGAAGGTGGCAGGATGAGATCGGGATATTTCCTTCCGGGCAACGCCCTCATTGAGACCTCTCATAACGATTGCCAATTGCTTCTCGCACCGGGTCTTGATGCATCGATGCAATGAGAGTTCTCAACTCCTGGACAAAGTCCCCTAGGGTTCTTTTACCCTGTCGAGTCGCTAGGAGCCGTGCTTGCATGCGAAAAGCCTGATCAGGCGGTGCAAACATGCTCGTCATTTGGTGTTTCAGCGAATCCCATGAGGGAAAAGCGTCGTTTATGGACGTGCTGCACAATAGTGCCCACTCCATGGCTCTACATCCAAGTTTGGAAATGGCCATAGCCACCTTTTGCCGTTCTGTTTAGAACAAGGCGGAATCAGTGGACATTTCCATCTGCTCAATTCAAAAAGGAAGATTTTCTCCCTCTTTTCCCTCAAATGTTTTCACAATTACAGTAAGAGGGCGAGCCCTCGGCTCTGAGTCAGGTACAGAGATGTACCGGGTTGGCATAGATGCCGCTAAATGGTCCTGTACCTGACCGATCAGGGAGGCTTCGTACCGCATGAAGGCTTCAAGCTTTGCATGAAGGACCTCTGGTCCATGGGAGATTAATAAATTCCACGTGCTCAAGCCCGAATAAGGTTTTGGGCTTGTCATAAGCGGCGCGTTGCGCTTCTGACAAATCAGGAACCTCTTCCGTTTTCGTGAGAAATTGTTTTGTAAAGACTCAGGCGTAGATTGACTACGAGTGCTACCAGGTCTAGCGGAGCTGCCTCGCTCCTAAAGTCAAAGGAATACTTTCAGACTCAGAGAGTCACTTAGTTCTATTGAACTAATGCATAAAGTAAATGTACCACAACAACGGTTCTCCAACCGATGTGTGCCCCATTACATCGTACGACTCCCTGCGTTGTTAAATTCATTAGTTCTTCACAACTAAGAGACTCCTTCAGTCTAAAAGTCTTCCTCTGACTAAAGGAGCGAGGTAGCTCCGCTACACCACCAACCGATTTTGTTGTCTTGCTCTTCAATAGTACTAAATTTGGTAATATTGGAAATATGAGTTGAAAATATTAGATGACAATAAATCAGTACTTCCTACTATTGTCTCTTATAGGAAATACTAATTCTTTTTATTTCTTATGGGTATTATATATATTTTATTTCTCATACTGGTATTAATATTTACGTAACAGGCCGATTAAATAAACATCTCGTATTCAAATTGAACTTGCTGCTTTCTTAAATCACTTCTGGAATTCATGAGAGTATTTGTGCAAACTGATCAACCCGCTCCATTTAAATAGCAGTCATCAATAATTTTATAAATCATTTTGTTTGTAAAATCATTTTTCTATTTAGTGTCATCTCTGGTGAACATTCACTTTAGTTACTTTTGTGCATTGTCGGATACCAAACTTCGCTCTATTTTAGTGTTGTAGAAATTATTCCTCTGTCGCGGGTGAAGAATTAACAAAGCCGTGATTATATGACTCTCACATGGCTCTCGGCCGGTAACTGAAGTTTTAAATACTCAATCAAGCCAAAATCGACCGAGGCCGAGTTGAGTAAGGCTCCTCTAATCCGACTACCAAGAACCAGCTGCTAGGGAACATTTTTGTCAAACCTGAAGATGTCTAAGTGACTGTTTTTTATTCATAAAACGCGCCGTTGCATCCAGCAAGATCCAGCTTCCGAACTTTAGCGTCATGCAATCGTTAAAGTTCATTTTAACGACTTATCAACGGACTCGACAGAAGCTCGCTAACTGGATACAGTATGAATGGGATGAATCGGATACAGTTGTCTAATCGTCCATGCACTATACCATTTTGAATGTATCGCTTGGCCGCATCTGTCTATGACGAAGTCATGAGGTGCAAATCTCAGCTTTGGCACGGAGACATGTTTAAAATCGAATGCATCGTGGCGTTCGTACATCTTTGCAAAAAATACAACTGAGCCACTGTAGCTGACAAATACAAGCTACGGAACCGACTAGATACACGTGTGAATTGATATTATTGATTCTGCGCAGCATCAGCATGCACCTATTACTCGTTACGAGGGACAAATACTTGCTCACTAAGCAGTAGGCTTGTCAAACAGCCAGCGCATTTTTTCAGGCTGCAAATAATTTTTTTTTGATAACGTTACAAGACATGATCTTTTTAATGGCATACTCGTTCTATTCCCTTAGAGTTGCGCTTTGGGGAAGCACTTTGTAAAAATCGTGCATCGTTGATATGCAGATCGAGAAGAATTGCGTGTAAATCGTATCATCAATCTCTCGTTCGTAAATATTAGGTTAAAGATCGAAGGACCGCCCCTCTAAGAGAGCTAGACGTCGACATTCAAGGAAAATTAGGTCGATATGAAACTCAGAGTAACCAAACGGGGTAAATTGTTTTTAAGTAGGGTTTGAATGAGGCTGAACTCACGTGTCTGCTAGGCAGTACAATATATATACAAGGCTTCCCTCAGTCTATAACTATAATGTGTCTATCGCGTTTACCGATACCGAAACCAATACCATGTGCTTACAGATACAGTAACACGGGCTGGTCAACTTGTAGACGATACTGTTCCTGGGGTTGGGCCCGAGGACCCGGTGATGATGAACTGGGGATGCATTCGTCCACAAATAGGCACTGTAGGACGTCTAGAATCTCGTGGTCGGATACGTTGGCAGCATTCGGAACACATGCATGATGCTCGGAGTAGCCATTGGAGCTTACGGACCATAAAGTGTAATCAGACACGGAGAGGGGGCTCGGCCGGGCATGCAGACCTTGCGCATAAGAAGGCGCGGCAGCACGAGCGGCGGCCACAGCGCCAGGCGGGTGTTGCGTGCGCAAGTGGCGCGTGAGATTGCCCGCGGTACTGAACGTTTTTCCGCATCCTTCAACGACACAAATATGGGCCACACTCCCAAGGTGGTTTTGAAGATGTCGAGCCAGTTTTTCAGATTTGGTAAAAATTCGTGTACATCCGTCCACGGGACATTCGAGTTTCTTAAGCAAATGAAGACGGCGGTGACGGGCGAGATTCCCCGACGTGCTAAAGCGCTTGGCACACGACCGAATGGCACATTGGTACGGTTTCTCGCCCGTGTGCGTCTTCATGTGCTCTCGCAACGTAAATTTTCGCTGAAAGCGACCGTGGCATGAAGGCACGGGGCATTGGAATGGACGTTCCCGCTCTGGAATGGGCGCCTTAATTGCGGCGGTATCGGATGTCTTGAGTAGGTCCATAGTGCTAGTAATCGAAGGATTTGGCTGCTATATTGCAAGCTGTCACGGACGGTAAAGTCGCTGTGAGGTTTAAGGCGAGTTTAAAAATGAGTTCATCTGGGGCGTCCTTTTGTCTCTGTATCCGCCAGAAGGTGTGTGACCCTGCCCTCCCCCCCTGCCTTTTTCGGCCCGTCCATTGACTGCACCGTTGCTGTTGGTCCGCTGTGACTTGCAGGGTCTGTACAGCTGGTTGATCAGTCCATGCGCCACGCCACAGCTTGAATGGTCTCAGTCATGCTATTAGCGCCTCGGGTGCAAAGAAGGTGAGCTCGTGGCGTTGTCACGCAATTTACGCAAGCGACAATAAAAAGGGGCACACTGTTATGAGTCGTAGAAAATGTGCGACGTTCTTGAAATCCACAATAATCAAGGAATTGTGGACATTGGCTTGACCTTGATCTTTGCTCGATTCGCAAAAGCCATGTGGGACTTGCATAAACATGAGAGTGTGGAATTGAAGAGGGTTGGACACCTCGAAATACTTAAATAATTGACTCGGCATGCATTTACTTTTCCGCGCAAGCTTTTTAGGTATTCAACAATAAGATACCATCTGCTGAATTAAAGCATCACCATCGGGAAAACGAGAAGACATCCAATTCGCCAATGAGGATTATATATTCAATGCTTTGATGTCAGCGGTTTGAATGGAATTCTGATGAGAACATTTCAAGCAATAGGTAGCGTAGTAATAGATGGACAAATTGCTATTACGAGTTACAAGCGCTTTCCGTTTGGTGAAGCTCCTCTGACTTCACGGTTACTGCATCGACACTTACGCTTGACAAGAACTGTTTGATGTGCTAAGAATTACTTTCACCTGTACAACTGACTTGTTCAAAATCGGAATATTTGAATCATCTATTCGGTAGGTGGCTACACGCCAACAGATGACTCGTCCTAGCGTCGCGACGAAATTCACGCGTCTATCCAAGCTTAAGCGGACCCCAATGCACGTACCCCTGGGAAAAACGTCGCCGCACGTTTTTACATGTACGGTACATACTGTGTCCGTAAGCCGCATTATAATGCCTCTTACCTGGGCACCTCTATGCATAATAGCGCCACAGTTTTTTGGAATTGCTTATACAAGAGTCAACATCGCAAAAACTTTTTGTTCAGCAGCCTTTTAAAATTGAAACAGCGACCAAGTCGGCGAACAGAAGCTCGACTACGATGGAAACTAGAGTATTTGTTCACGTACTCTATCCAGTTTCATATGGTTGCGAATTTCCCGCAAAAGAAAAAGGTTACGCCGCCGTTCCGTCAATGGCCCTTCTTCACCTCTGCGTAATCTTGGCTGTCGCATAAATAGAATATGGTTTTGGGATAATATAATGCTTTAAGAAACGAAGGCGGAGAGCTACAATGTCAAGAATATCACAATAGCACCCCATTGTCATCTCTATAAAGTGTGCTTTCTGTATAAACCCACTGAAATGGCGTACTTTTATAAACTGGCTTCGCTCATTATCGAATGCGCGATACAGTAGTTTATTGTCAAAGACCAGCAAGGGAACTTCAAATAATGAGCTTACCATAAGTACTCCGTTGATGGCAAGCTTGGATCACACGTGGTCTCTATATATATTTTTAAATAGTTACAACTATTCGGATTCAAAAACAAGAAACGTTGCCCAGCGATCTCTGCGTTTCCGGTGCCAAAAGTTGATTAAACAACGCTTTGTGCGGATACTTATAAGATACGATAAAAGAGTACCCCTCTAATTGAAGATATTCGGAGGTAAAGCAAACACCCGCGCTATAATACTGGCTTAACCGAAGACGTTGTCACAGAGAACATGCTAAAAGCGCATCCTTGCTCTTCTTTTTCTTTCACATAGAGCTTTCAAAGCTCTGAATACCCGTACGGTGGTACAATTCTGCAAACCAACGCAAGTCGCAACTACGACACTTTTGATTATTTACCTTCTCTTGCTTATGTCACGAATATGCACTTCGAACGAGCTGTACCGACGAAACAGTAGATTCAAACGGGTAAACCCAAACTTGAACTAGTGCATTGCTCGATGATTTTCTACTCCCACATAAAAACGCTTCTTTCCAACTTGCAGGTCATGCTGGATCTTCGAGCACAAGTACCTAAATATTACTTAAACGAGCTTTACTACCGTAATATTCGTACCTTCCAACTGTGCCATGAGAAATTTCGATTTATTTAGATTACGTCCGCCTATCGCCAAATTGCGAGAAGTTCTTAAGCCGAATACCTACCCTCTCCGGGAACAAATAATATTTTTAGTACAAGGCCCGAATGCGTAGATTTGCTACAATCACACGAGGGCTGCGCACACGACAGCCTTCAACATGCAGCAGGCACTCGTGCTCTGCTAAACAATTCGTACACAAGCTCATAAAATCTGAATACTCGCACAAAAGTACGAGTACGCTGCTTTAACTGCAGAGAAAAGTAGTCACTAGTAGGCGGTGATACTGAGAATCAACAAAAGCCAAGCACTAGCAAAGAAAAGTAGCTTTTTAAAAATTATCGTTTTCCGAGAAGCCAATTTAATTGATAGGTTACGACTAGTGGTTCCGTAAAAAAACGCCTACTATGAAGCTG
The DNA here is from genome assembly GCF_004359215.1 of Bremia lactucae. Classification (NCBI taxonomy): domain Eukaryota; phylum Oomycota; class Peronosporomycetes; order Peronosporales; family Peronosporaceae; genus Bremia; species Bremia lactucae. Next base: position 1,285,369 of record NC_090615.1, on the reverse strand, counting down.
TATACACTACAAAGCCTAAAATTCGTACGTCGCCGAGAGGTACGGCGCCTGGGTATGATGATACGGGGCCCGGTGTTCACGTGGGTGCTCCAGCTTCGGAAGTCTGTCCCTAAAGATGGCAACATTGTGGTGGCCATTTGCTTGTGCCGCTGCAGCAGCTTGCGCATTCTCTACAAACAGACAGTCAAAGAGGTCCTGCACGTCTGATTCTAGAATGCGCTGCTGGGGAGGATGATGCTGTTCCACGGGTGGATGCGATGGCCACAATAGGCCTCGCATGGGTAGCGATCCCGTCGGGGGTGGCGCACGACCTGGGAACTCGAATTTCGGACGAGGTAAGGTCGAAACTAAAGTGGAGACTTCGTCTTGACGAGTCGAAGGGCCTGCGCGGTGTTGCGTACGGCGGTGGCGCGTTAAATTCCCTGCGGTACTAAAGGTTTTTCCGCACCCATCAAAATCACACGTGTGGGGGGTACGCGCGAGGTGTACCTTCAAATGGGGTACAAGTTTTTCGCGACTCGTGAACACACGGGTACAATGGGCGGCAGGGCAGCTGATCTTGCGCATGGCGTGAAGCTTACGATGGCGTGCCAAATTGCCTGACGTGCTAAATCGCTTGCCACACTCCGCGACGGGACATTGATGCGGTTGCTCTCCCGTATGCGTCTTGAGGTGCTCATGGAGGGTAAATTTACGATGAAAACGTCCTCCGCAACTGGGCACGGGACACGAAAATGGTCGGTCCTCGGACGGCGCCGCACGGCGAGACGTGCCCATTCGACGCGAAACAACACTTGCATTTGAATTGATGTCGGCACCAGGAGCAAGATTGGCAATGGCACCAGTCGGGAGATTGGCATGCGAGGTGGCATCGTGGTGGTGAGGTTGGAGAGACGTGCTACGTTGGAGGTAAAAGGGAGGTTCCCGCGCGTGGTCGCCAAGCATGGCTTGCATTGGCAACGAGTACGTTGTGCGAGAAGGAAGGCTTTAGACGAATCAAACACGTCCCACCGTTCTTGCTGATTTCACAGTGGCTCGGTGGTTCGACACAAGCTGATGCGATCAAATATACAATCGAGGCTGTGCTTGTCCAGTTTGGTGTCTCGCCTTTGCGGCATCAACGGACTCGTCCAGACCATTTCTGGTACAGTGAGTAGGGTTCGAGGGATAGGATGCACCACGTGGTTTTGTGATTATGGCTTTGCTGGCTGTTTGTCATGACGCGGCATGGTCTATGCGCACATTTTAGTTGATGCGAAATTCATATCTTGTCAAATATGATTGAATGGACTTTGTAAACCTCTTTCTTTGCATGTATGCGACGCGTGGCATGTTAATGTTCGAAAATACCAGCTGGAATGGCAATAGATAGCGGTCCGGCTCCTTTGATCTTGGGAGATGGGCGTGCTGCAAGAAGAACGTGTCATCTTGCCATCGGACAGCACGGTTTGTATATATAGAAGGTCGTCCTTTTCTCTCTTAATTGCCAATATGGCAGGCTGTACGACCACATGCCACGAGTGCTCTATTTGTACGCTTTGATAAATTGATTAAAATCTCCTAGAAGCGTTATTCACCATCGTGGCGGCGAGCAATTCCATTGTGCTCATTATATCACTCTTGACGACATGATCATTCGCCTGTAGTCATTGTGGTGCCAAGACGCTGTGCTATGGACCAAGCACGGCGCTTTGCTAAATCAATTTGTAGTCGTTATAGCAAAAACATTCAGCGCTGTACCACACGGAAAGTGACTAATGAGCAGAGAGTTTAACATTGATGGGCAGGTATTTCAAAGAGCATCCTTTGTGCGGCAGTTTGAAATATCCTGTTAATTACACGCCGCCTACAAAGGCCAGTGTTTATTAGGGATTGTCTTACGTAGTAGAAACGTAGGAGATACTGCAATTGGTGAAGAAATGTATTTCAGCTCTGTCTTTTATCCCTTGCATTAATTACACATGATCTCATTAATGAAAGTCTCCGCAAAAAAATGGCTCGCAACGAATGATATTGTCCGTGTATTTATCAGGTGCGGTAGCAGGGTTTTCAACAAAGAGAAAATCCAACAAGTCTTGCACGTCTTTATCGGAAATGCGAGGTGGTTCGAGTCCCGCGGTCACCGCATCAAACGCAGGAGCGGCGGACCATATGGGACCTTTAACTAACATCGCTCCTGATACGGCGGGGTAGTGCATTATTCGGCTTGGTAGTCCGAACTTGAACAATTGTTGATGCGGAGGAGGTTCCTTGGAAAAGAACAAGGTTTGCGACCTCCGCGAATCTTTCGCCATCCGGTCGACATGTCGCGTTCGCCGATGTCGCGTTAAATTTCCAGAGGTGCTGAAAGTTTTCCCACAACCTCGAATGTCACACGTCTGTGGCGTGTTCGCAACATGAACCTTGAGGTGTCGAAAGAGCTTTTGGCGGCTTGTAAATTGCCGTGAACAGTGCGGCATTGGACAGCAGAGCTTATCTACCGCATGGAGCTTATAATGTCGCCCGAGGTTACCCGAAGTACTAAAGCGTTTGCCGCAGCCTGCTACAGGGCATTCGTGTGGCTTCTCGCCAGTGTGAGTCTTCATGTGCTCGTGTAAAGTAAATTTGCGATGAAAGCGACCAGTGCATGTCGGTATTGGACATGCAAACGGTCGATCCTGTGACGACGCAGCCCGACGCGAGAGTGGCTGCCGCTCAATTAGCACCCGATTATGCTTCGTAGGCGTCGCTTGCATTATTGAAACTGGATGGCAAATTTGATTATATTTTAATTGCACGAGTGTAGTGTCTAAGAGATCCAAACGCACACTGCAAATGATTATCATCCCGGCATCAGGTCGGGATGGGAACGCAACTTTTACGAGACACGTTGCGCATATAAATGTATATCACATAATGACGTGTCGGCGTATCTATTGAAACTGCACTACGACTAACACGAAGCAATCACCGCATACTTGTGACTTCTGACGCCCAATTAACTAGCTTAAAGGCCATGAACAAATCGAGCTTGTTTGATTTTCGATCCAGTGCCTATAGAGCTGGAACATTGACGAGGGACATTCAGACCTAGGATCTCTGATTTAGAATGGTAGTAGTGTACCTTTAATGCTTCAATAACCACACGTCGCCGTTTGAGACAAAAATAATCACAACCCGTCAAAATGAGGAGAAAAGAGACGAATATGGGGCGGCGGCTCCGCCCGCCACCGAGACACGTCGCATCAAAGCGAGTTTGAATTTTATGGGACTCTTAAATTTACCGAGTTTTCGACCGGCATGAAGCGTCGCAACGACAAAACTCTTTCAAATTTACACAAGATTTGCCCGTACTTCACATTATTTTAAATTATTCCTAATCGAGGAGAGATTGGCAAACAGGGTAATGCTAAATAATCATTTAACGTCTTTGTATTGTTGAGCGTACTTTTAGACCGCTTGACAAGTCATGGCAGAGAAACTTGTGGTGGCAACTTATGAAGGCCCACATTTATGTTCTATCGAAAGAGATTGTGGTAGCAGGGGACGCAGACCATATGAAGACCAGCATACGACTGAAGAGTCAACGTGACTCACGAGACGGGCAAAGAGCCGCTCGTTGCTTACAGGGTTGCTTAAGTCACCGTATAGGTGTATGCACATTAACGCCGACAGAATACTGGTGTGGACACAAAATAGAATTGTCAACTACGGATGGGTCATCGAATTGGACCAAGCGACGATTTGGACTAGACAATGTCATACCATGGACTGACACACCTTCTCCATTCGCTGCACAAATTTAGAAGGCCGCAAGTATGGCGTTAATACGACGTAAGCTCTGTTACCTTTGGAAGAGTTGGCCTTTCCGTGTTCGGAAATCAGAAGAGATATATTACATTCGCGACAATGGAGCAAAATGTAATCAGAAAACGGCTTGAGCGGCGCCACCTACAAACCACTCTCAGATTTAAATCCCACAATGAAACGCCATCCGCTTCTTGAAACGTGATGGAAACAGAACACTTAAAAGAAAAAGACAAAAGAAGCACAAAGAATAACAGCTTTATTGATAATATTGTAAATATCACCACCACACATGGAATTATTATAGTTATACGTGATGGTTCTGTTCATTGGTCGATGTAACGGGGTGTCCGTGACAAAGGAGTATAAAATTAGGAAATTGACCTTTTTTCCTCAACTTCACACCCTTTTTATTTTAAAATTTGCAGTGCGAGGGAGTGGGGTACGTGATAGGGGTACAATATTGGCATGAACGGTGTTATTAAAAATGTTAGATAAAACTATTTAGATAATAAGTTTAGGAAAATGTTATAATCAAACCCTTTTTCCTTAAATTCACACCTTTTTAATTAAATTTGCAGTGCGACGGAGGTGGGTCACGTCAAAGGAGTGTAAAAAACTACGCGACCAAACATAGCAAGCAGGAGGTTAAGTGCAAGCTTTGAACAGGAGGAAAGTGATGAAATGTGCCGGAGCCAACTTGTATGAGCACATAAGATTACAAGTTTTAATCTGCAAAATCCATGGAATATAGTATTTGTAACGGGGTGTATCGTTACATGAAATTAACACATAAAGGTTTTAATTAATATATTACCTAAACAGTAGAGAATATTTAGAGAATATTACTAACATGGTAATATTCTAAAAGCTTATCCATTGGTAGATAGAGACCATTATCTACTTTGTCCGCGGTCTAGTCAGCGCTGGACGCGCGCAAAGAGAAAGACAGGTAAGACTTAATTACATGTTCTGTATTAGTTTCTAATTAAGTTAGTATTTAGTAGATAGACAAGAAGAACTTAATTATATTAATACATTTTTCATTTAAACCTCTTAAAAGCAAGTGCTTTTTAAAGAGAAGACTTCCTCTGCACGTACTAGTGTACGTGAAGTGACGTAAGGCACCACTCGCACTGAGGCAGTGCGAAGTGGACTTGAACTGAAGCTGTAGGCAGGCACGTCGTAATGCGGCCCGCTCTACTTATACACACACCCTAGCACAGCGATGAAGCGGTTTAACCTGCTTCTCTTGCGTGTAGTGAGGTAGTTGTGGTGTTCGCGTAAACTACCTCACCGAACACACTAAGTACTCTTGTAACGGGGCACTGCGACTTGTACTGTTTCAGTACAAGTCCACTTCACACTGCTTCAGATGTGAGTGGTGCCTCTCGTTAGGTGACGTACACTGTACGTATAGAGGAAGACTTCTCTTAAGGCAAGTTAGCTTAAGAGTGTAAAATGAAAACTGTATTAATATAGTTAAGTGTCTTGTTAATCTATCTTTGTAAATGTTGTCTTAACTATAAACTAATACTAAACATGTAAATGAATTCTTATCTATCTTATCTCGTAACTCTCTTTGATTACTTCTACAGCTGATTAGTCTGCGGAATAAATAGACATAATGGTCTATACCTATTTATGGATAAGAATTCAGGAAATTACTATTTAAAGTAATTTCCTCCAAATATTATCTACCTTTTGGATAATATTAATTAACAATCTTTTATTGTTAATTTCATGTAACGATACACCCCGTTACATCACCCCTCCCTTAAACGACAATCACTCTGAATGTCATTAGGTGGAGTGGTCGCTAAATGACCACTTAATTTTTAAAATGATTTTGATTGGTCAGATCCATCATTTTAAATTCCATCGCATGAAGGAACAATTCATGCGGGGTGAGGATAGTGTTGAACCTTCGGCTGCGGTTCGTGCAGCCGCGGGTGACGCATTGTTATCTCTTGCGGTAGACGTTCCGTCTACCGTAGTGTCTTCCACTCGCACAACACTTGGTGTTGCGAGTGCACGTGGTGATTCACCACGTGAGTACGACCCCTCTTTAGAGGTCGATTATGAGTGCGAGTCGGACGAAATGGCCGACTCGGGGAGGATGGAACAGTCGCCTGATACCCGTCAGGCGGCTGATTATGAGCCTTCGAATGAGA
>NC_090615.1:1258881-1269203 GCF_004359215.1 Bremia lactucae | reverse complement strand
TAGATACCTCGCGTAACGGATGACGCTAGCCGTCATCACGGATGACGCTGGGCGTCATCCCTCCTAATGTGAATGCACCCATGTGCATCACATCCACAAGGGTTGGTCACAAATGTGCACCACACCCGAGTGCTGGGTCTAATTACTATTATTTAGTAATTGACCATCCCCTTAAGTACACCAAGTGTACTTAACGGGGACCGTGTAACATTAGGGCAACTTTAGCCCGTTACACCATCCTCCTCTTTAAAAACGAATTTACATTTTATATTCGTCAAAGAGGAAGGAGGAACTGCGATCTGCTTAACGCCCCGCTAGTTCTCTCGTTCACTCTAGCGACCTGTGTTTTCATACACGGCGCCAAAGATGCCACCGAAAAAGGGCCACGTTGGTGGGTCGTCTGCGAAGACGCCCACTCAACCTCGCAATAAGCGCACGCGCCGCGTTTACACGCCGGCAGCGTCCAATACCTAAGTCGAAACGCCGACAGCTACTGCTGCTGCCGCGTTAACGGGGCTTAAGGATTCATCCCACTTTAACAGTGAGGATGTTGATCCGTCGCTCATTGCCGACTACAATAAGTCGACACCGTTGTCATCAACTCAGAGTTAGTGATGCGGAGAACGATCTCATGAGGAAGGATGATGGCGCATTATTGCCCATCCAAACTTCTCTCATGGCTCACAACATGGAGACAACATCATTTATGAATGCTGTCCCGTCGTCTGCTCTGGAAGGCGCAGCGACAGGTAATGAGAGCGCTGCCCATAAAGGCGCAGCCGCTTCTCCGTTGGGTATAACCACAACGCCTTATGCTCAGACCATAATCCATAATGGTTCTGACATAGAGGATTCGGAGCCTAAAGCTCCGCCGACGACACGTGAACGTGCTCAGTCGGTGTCACAAGCCAGTCGTTTAGAACGTGGCTATGTGACGGGTGGCATTCCAAAGATGCCCCCTCCATCTAAATAGCCTCGTTTAAACGGGTCAAGAGCGTCGCTCCTAGAGCGCGCTCTTGTAGACGCACATAATTATTATGGCGTCTTTCAATCATGAAGGGCTCAGGGAAAATGGCTTGGGCGTATTTTCCCGATCCCGGTCGTGTTGCGTTTAAATGCAACGCCCGACCAATACGAGGCGGAATTCCTGCGCCGCATTCATCCGCATTCCGATGTGATGAAACAGCGGTCACAGCGAATTAATTTCGCCCGTTTGCGTGTGAAAGAAATCATGGGCGGTACTGTAGCCCTGTTTCATCTCACAACGCTACTTCTGCTAGTCCATTTGAGACTAGCGAAGAGGCCTCAGCTGGTGCTCCTTTTCATAGGCAGCCACCAAGCTGGGCACATCAATACGTAGGGTATTGATCGGTTTTAAAGAGTCACACACTCTTCGGGATAATCTCACCATTGGATGAGGATCTCTCTGATAGCTATGCCTCAGGGAGCGGTGAACAAGCAACCTTTCAACAAGGAAGCGTTAATTCTCACCCGCATCCACCAATGCAGACGGCGTCCGATAGGAGCGGCGATCTCATTCACCTAATCGCGGCTGCCTTACCTTCGTCTGTTCAGTCGCAGGCGTTAAGCACTGCCGAACGACGTATTGTGGATAACGAGGGTCAAGTCTTGCGACTGACCTCGAATCTTCAGGATGTCCGAGCGAAGGATCGTCAGGGTATTGAGCGCCTGAAGACTCGCTTGGACCTTCTAGAGAAGATAATGCTAAGGGATCCGCGTTACTCGCGTGATCTCTCTCGCTCTCCAAGTCCTGTTCGTGGTGGGAGGAGTCGGTCGGCTGCTAGTTTCGCCTCTTCTGTCTCCCTCACCCGATCGAGGCTCGACTCACATTCCGCGTCCCCATCGGTCTCCTTAGACGGATCGGGGTATGTGACTTCATTTGGGTCTACATACCTTTTCAGATGACCCACGTAAAATACGGGGTCCGTCTTCATATACGGGGAAAGGGTGAGCCTATAATTAAGGTCTTATCATTTTTAACACCGTAAAGGGTCCAATGAAACGCGGCAACAATTTCGTAGTACCTCCAGGTAGTACGAAAATTGCATTTTTAGATTGATCCGGGAACAAGAGAGCTACCTCCTTGCCTGTGATCGATGTTTTACATGGTGCTAAATGCACCATTTTGCTCAGTCTGTCTACGAAGACGACGAGCGCGGTCCAACCCTTATGATCGGGCGGCATGCCAAATATGAAGTCTAAACTTACTGACTTCAACAGCTGGTTGGAATCGGTAGCGGCTTCAGTGGCGCACTGCTGGACGGTGCAGGCTTAATGCGCTGACACTGTTTGCAAGAGCGAATATAGTTGGCCACCCATCTATAAATAGGTGTGGCCACTCAAATTCCTCTGACACTAGTAAGAATATCTTTTAACGGCCCAGATGCCAACTATACGGCGCATCATGGAGCTCGTGGAGGATCATCATCTTGTAATCTGTGTCATGAGGCACATAGAATCTCAAGGGATCCCAAGGTGACAGCTGATCCCATAACAGGCCATCGCTGTAGCTAAAGCGATTAAGCTTGGCTTTCGGGTGCGACGGAAGGATTACCTGGAGGCGGCCACGTCGTAATGCGACCACGCTCTACTTAGACACACACCTATCACAGCGAGGAAGCTGTTAAACCAGCTTCTCTTGCGTGCAGTGAGGCAGTTGTGGTGGGCGCGTTAGCGACCTCACTCAACGCACTAAGTGCTTTGATAAAGTGTCGTCACGGGAGCGGTAATCCGGCTCCTGGTGCGCACTTATCAAGTAAGAAATGGTTTTCAGACTGATTTATATTTAATCGTATCAAAAATAAATACCTATTTTTACCAATCAAAATGTCATCTCTATAGATAACATTGCGAGCGTATCTTTCTAGATATCTCGCGTAACGGATGACGCTCGCCGTCATCACGGATGATTGTAGGCGTCATCCCTCCTAATGTGAATGCACCCATGTGGATCACATACACAAGGCTTGGTCACAAATGCGCACCACACCCGAGTGCTGAGTCTAATTACTTTAATTTAGTAATTGACCATGCCCTGAAGTACACCAAGTGCACTTAGGGGGACAGTGTTACATTAGAGCAACTTTAGCCCGTTACAATCTGCATAGTGGTAGAATCTAGCAGATCCGTGTACTCGTCACAGAGGACAAATACTTAACCGATATTCGGTCAGCGGTAATTTTTGTAGTGAACGAACGGGTTTTTAGCAGCTTTTCGATTAACGAATGTATCGTCCATGTGAAGACTCGAATTATGAGATATACTACACAATCCTGGAGTCACTTGAAGAAATCCTTCAAACGAAGATTTGATTGAATTCGAGATTCATTCCCTGGAGCAGTTCCATGCGAGTTACCTAAGGATAAAGGCACTCGACATGAGATCGAGATCAAATCGGGATCGAAGTACTGTGCCATGAAGCAGTGGCCACTGCCTCGTGAACAAGCACTTGCGATCGACAAATTCTTTGCCGATCGATTAAAAGCGGGCCATGTACGGGAGTCAAATGCCCCACATAGCTCTCCAATTCTCTGTGTGCGAAAGGCCACAGGAGGATGGCGGATAGTGCACGCATTCAATAAACTGAATGCCGCAACGGTACCGGCTCAAACGCCGATACCTAGAGAAGTCGTAATCATAGATGGTATGTCTAAGATTACCGTTTTTTCGTCTATGAATCTGATGGATGAATTTTATTAGATCCTTATGCGTGAACGGGACATCCCGAACACAGCAGTGAGCACTCCCAGCGGAATGCTCTGGGAATGGCTAGTAATACACAAGGGCTTAGTAACGCCCCTGCAACATTCAACAGATGCGTAACGAATCTGTTGAGACCGGTGCGAAAATTCGCACCGAATTATTTTGACGGTGTAATCGTCCGTAGCCGAGCCATGAACGGAAAGACGGACGTGGAAGTTCATAAAACTCACGTTCGTCAGGTTCTTACACTTATGCGAAAGCATAAGTTGTATGCAAATCTCAAGAAGTGTATATTCGCTGCAAGCGAAATACCACTTCTTGGGTGCATCGTCGGTAAACACGGCGTGCGCTCTGATCCCGAAAAGATCAAGGCAATTACCGACTGGCCAGTCCCAGTCAATGTCAAGAGACTTAGAAATTTCCTTGGATTAGCGGTGAACTTGCACAAGTACTCCTGCAATAATGCCGCGATGACAGTTCATCTCTCTCGTTTCTTGAATAAAGACGAGAAATGGTTATGGAACGCTGATTGTCAGCGTTCGTTCGAAGGTATCAAGCAAAGCTTGATGCAATCGCCCATATTGGCGATTGCAGATCAAGACAGACCATTCCATGTGGTCTGTGACGCCGGCGATTTCGCAATCGGCTGTGCGTTAATGCAATACGATACAGACGGGGGCGCGGAGCGCGTCGTCTGTTACTAATCGCGGCAGCTGCAACCACCCGAACGCAATTACCCTGTGCATGACAAGGAAGAAACTCCTTGCCATAAAATATGCACTGATTAAATTTAGGGTCTATTAACGAGAAGATAGGCCGTTCATCGTATATGCGGACCATGCTTCATAACGCACGGCCGTAAATAGCCCATACCTCTCGCAAAGAATGGCGAGGTGGCTATCCTTCTTCGCCGAGAAGAATTTCTCCGTGGAATATAAACCAGGACGACTTAATGTCATCGCTGATGCGTTATCACGCCGACCCGATATGAGCCGGCTGCGCATTCCAACAGTGAAAGTAATCTCACTGTTGCAACACTCATTTTAAGTGTCCCATCATCAACCTTGTTTGATGCCATAAAGCAAGCCTACGCTGAAGATAAGGACCTTCTGCGTTAAGGGTAATCGGATGAACCCATCCGATGAATCTTTTGAAGATTTACCGGCTTAATATCGATCGTCATCCGATCAATACACAACACGCAACGGCTTATCGTATTACACAGCCGTTGCCGGCGACGCTTTACGTGTTCGTCCGAACTCACAATGATTTGCGCTTGCGTATCATGTGTGAGTGCCATGATGCACCAACAAGTGGGCATCGTGGACGTGAAATTTTTTGTCTCACAGTAAGTCGCGACGTTTTCTGGCCCCGCCAGTATCACTTCGTGCGCAAGTACATTCGTGCGCAAGTACATTCGTTCTTGCATGGTATGTCAACGGGTGAAGCCTAGCCCTTCATCCCGTGCACCTCTCCGGCCTCTACCACTTCCGGCATTATGTTGGCAGTCCGTATCTATGGAATTCCCCCGAAGACGATCACAAAATAATGGAATCCTTGTTTTTGTAAACAGATTAAGCAAAATTATCTTTCTTGTTGCTGTACCAAAGTTGATCACGGCTCCGGGCTGTGCCCGCGTCTTTATCGACATTCAAACTCCACGATTTACCCCGTGAACTGGTCTCGGATAGAGATCCACAGTTTACAGCGGGGTTTTGGCAATCCTTGTTCCGATCTCTCAGAACACGGCTGACTATGTCAACTTCTGATCATCCTGAGACAGATGGTCAGACGGAACGCGTAAATCGCGTCCACAAAGAGATACTTAGAGGTTACGTCCAATCGAATCCGAATTGGAGCGAGTTCTTACCAATGGTCGAATTCGCCATCAGTAATTCGGTGCATGCGTCTACAATGCATACACCGTTTTTCGTGAATGGCTTACGCCATCCTCGCATACACCCAATTAGAGGGATCCTCTCGTTTAAGGGGGGGGGTGGACTCGCACGAGCAAAATAATTTCTGGCTCATGCTCATCACGCGTCGAAGTTAACAACGACGCGAATGATGCCGATGTCGAAGTGATCGACATCGAAGATGAGAAAAATCTCATGGCAGTGCGCACAAAGTGCACTGAAAAAGATAAAACAAATGAGTCAGCAGAGAATTTCTGCTGACTCGAGAATCAGTAATCCGTTTCGTACAGGATTCCATTGCTAACGCAGTGGACCGTCAAAAATGGAACGCAGACAATCATGGAAGAGCAAACGTTCTTTCATTAAACATTAATGACCTAGCACTACTCTCTACGGTAAACTTACCTAAGCGTGTAGTCACTATTGTGGGTAGCAGTAAATACTGCCCAAGTTCATTGGGCCATTACGTGCACTGCATCGCAGAGGCAATGCGTACACAATAAAATTGACACGTGGGACGCAAACGCATCCTACGTTTTACGTTGGTCGGCTCTGCCCGTACCATCAGTACGCGGTTTCTTCCGAGGAAGGATCTGACGACCCTTTTCAAGAATCCCGAAAACATTCTTGTGATCGCGAACCAGATTCTCATGTTGAATCTAGAGCTTCCCATGCCGGTTTCGAGTTTTCTCGAAACTGCGATGAGCTGACGACATCTCATCACGAAGAGCGTGATATTTCCGTTCGTACTCCAACATGCAGTACGCACTTTTCGAACGGTCTTCCAACCGCTCGACATGGCGAGCCTGCACCGTCTGCTCCAACGAGCGACGCTTGCCACGCTCGTGGTCAAGTCCCTCCTCCTAACCATGGAGGAAGCGATCGATTTTGTCGATCTTCGACTCTAAATCCGACACATCGGTCGGATCTTATTTTTCTTCCTCCGCCACAACTATGGTGGATTCCCACGAAGGTCAACGTTTCCTTGTGGAACGTTTCCAAAACCACCGTGACAGGAAGGAGCAGCGAACGAGTTATCTTGTTCGCTGGCGCGGTTATCACCTGCACATGACAGCTGGGAGCCTCGTTCCCAGCTGATTGTTGACTTTGAGGGCCTCGTCCGTCAGTATTACGAGACCCATCCGATGGATCATCAGAAGTTCCACCGGAAAACACGCGTCTCTGGTGCGTGTAAATACATTGCAAAGCGTCAATCGCATCGCGCATCTCGATAGAGATGCGAGCCCTTCCCCAGGGCGAAGAAAGGGCATAATCATCCCCTTTCACTTGTTTCGTGTTGTCGACACGACACGGACAGGGATCACCCCTCGTGAGGCATGGAAGTCCTGCCTCACGAGACAACCGATGCAGTTTAAATCTTGCACCGGTTGAAGTTCGTTTTTCAAATTTTACACGAATCGCGTTAAGTCTTTGAAGCCACACTTCTCGTTGAATGTCTTTGACATTGCGAATAAACGCGTTTCAAACTTGCATCAACGAGCTTTTATTTCGCTTGTTGTTGCGACTATACAATCGATTTTAAAAAAAACATCAAGATAAAAATCTCTCTCAGCGCGAAAGTTCTTCGCGCTGGGATCAAGGCCAAGTAGCTTTGTCACAATATATAAGGAATATTTATTGTGAGGAGTAGTCTCTCCAGAGAAACTACTGACTAGCCGTTCGGGCAAAAGTCACGGCTTCTTCTCAGGGAAAAGACGAGACATTTCATTGTCTGCACTCCCCTGAGTGGTATCCACTGAAGCAGGGGTACCACAAGAAATTTTGTTCGATGGCTTACGCCATCGTCATCACCACGCACATAAATATGCGGTGGTGACGGCACGGGAGACGGTGTTGGCGATGAGGAATCATCCTCATCGTCGGGACCAAACATGCTGTAGCGAATGTTACCAGCACATCCACCCGATTATGCCCCATTATTTGAAGGCTCATAGTCAGCCGCCTGACGACGTTCAGGCGACTGTTCCACTCTCCTCGAGTCGGCCATCTCGTCCAGCTCGCATTCATATTCGACTTCCAAAGAGGGTTGCACTCACTTGTTGACCCACCACGTGTGGCCGCAAAAATTAATGTTCCGGGAGAAGATGATACTACGGCTGACAAGATGTCTGCCACAAGAGACAATTAGCGTCGCCCCGCGGCTGCATGTACCGCAGCCGAAGGCGCCGGACTTTCGCACCCCGCATAACTCGTTAACCATGCGATAAGATTAAATTGTTGGTTCTGACCAATCAACATCGTTTTCACTTAAGTGGTCTTATTTTGACCACTCTATTCAATGACAGTCAGAGTAATTGTAGTTTAAGGGTATCGGGGAGTATCGTTACATGATTTTAACACTAAAGGTTTTAAAAGTAATATATTATCTAGTAGGTAGATAATATTTGACAAATATTACTTTACGTAGTAATAATCGGAAAGCTTATCCATTGGTAGATATAAGCCATTAAATTAACTTGCTTCGTTGTCCAGTCAGCACTGAGCGCGCGCAAAGAGAGAGACAGATAAGACTTTATTACATTTTTGGATTAGTTTATAACTAAGTTAGTTATAATAGATAGAAATAGAAGAGCTTGATTATATTAATACAGGTTTTAACTTACCCTCTTTAAAGTAAGGGTATTAAAGAGAGTCTTTCTCTGCACGTACTAGCGTACGTGAAGTGACCTGTGGCACCACTTGCACTGAAGCAGAGCAAAATGGACTTGTACTGAAGCAGTTCAAGTCGGCAGTGTCGCGTTACAAAAATCACCGATTTTTTTTTTATGCGAACATCAATATGTTTGGCCTCCGCTGATGCTCTCTCGGCATCAAGCTGCTTCAAAGCAGCTTGATTATCCACTCTCAAAGGCATCGCTTCTTTTAATTTCAGATTTAATTCTTGCAACATTTCGGGTATGCCCAAAAACTCTCGAGCTATAATTGAAGCAGCTGTAAACTCAGCTTTCATGGTAGAGAGCGAAACACCACTCTGTTTATTGCACATCCAGCTCATTGGCATATCGTCGATCGTGATTAAACCGCCGTGACTGACTTTCTGTTACAGTTGTCAGCAGCAAATCTGCGTCGCTGCATCCAACCACTTGCAAAGCATTCGAATCATTTTTCTACCAACCATAGAAAGACGCAGGTATTGCGTGCCGGATAGGTAGGTACCTGGCAACCTTCTTAATCAGCTTTCAGTCACCCGTCCACCCGTCGTAGGCTGATAACTTCTTCTTGAGAGCATTGTGCACCGCAAAAGAAATGTCCGGTCTCGTGCTACCCCTAAGTTCAGAGTTGTCGAGCAAATAAGTAGCATAGTCCCTGAGGTCTCGAAATTTCGGACCTCCACCCTGCTGGTCTATAGCGCTCAAGTAAGAGGCTATGACCAGGTGATAACCCTCCTGATGTATTCGGTTGCATCACAAAATTTTGTGAAACTCGCGGCTATAAGGAAGAGACCGGCGATGTTTGAGTTGCTTTGCCAGGATGGCAAGCGAGAAGAGGCGACCGTTCGTTTAGCGAACGGCGCGCTTGTAAAGTCTGAGGGAGTTCAGGTAGAACTCGCCTTCAGCTTTAGTGACTTCTCTTGTAAAGAGAAGTTCACAGTGCTAGGTATGGAGAGTCCGTATGACCTCACCCTAGGCACGCCATGATTAGCAAAACACCAACCATGAATAGACTGGCGTACACGCACAGTTGCGAACTCTTGCTCCTGCGAGAGGCGTATGCAGCTGATGTCGTGTCGAACACATTTGAGGGTGCGTTGACGGGATGTCAAACGTCACCAATTCCTGCCCAGCTCGTGGAGACTGGGGTAGCGAAAAGGACGATGACAAGTAGTCATGCGTCCGAATGTCCTGCGCAGAGCCGAGAGCCTGTGGCAATAGACGGCGGGCTGACAGGAAGTCATACGTCGCAAAAAACGGCACGGTGCCTAGAGCCTGGTGCGGTTGGAAGGGGTGTGTTAGCCAGGCGAGCAACGGCACCCGCTTCCCAGTCAAAGGTCGTGCTGACTCGAAGAACGAGTACCAGACAGATTAGGACGATCAAAGGCACGTCTAAATGAGTGACCTTTGGGTCAGTCTCTAATGAAGAGGACGGGCCTTCGAACGAGGTGTTCGAGGCCGTCAAAGACAAAATTGCGGAGGCATCCTCAGTTGAGGTGCTCCGGCAAGTCTTTAAATCTGCCGAGGATATAGTAAATCTCCCGGAGATGTCGTGGGATCTTTTCCTTGCCGCATCAAAGGAAGGAAAGATCCACGAAATAGTCGCACCAGTTCCAGTAGAGAACTTGGTGGACTGTTGCTCTTCGTCCACAATGGACGAGAGCGTCCTAGAAACGTACAAAAAGAAGCGGTACGCTGCTCAAGGCTGGGGTGCCTTGAGAGACAGTCCGTTCTTTGAGGTTCTGTGGAAACATCGCGATGTGTTCCCAGAAGAAGTGCCGAGCCGCCTACCAGCAGATAAGGACATCGGGCACGAGATAGACCTCGAATCTGGCACCAAGTATTGTGTGACCAGGCAATGGCCGTTGCCGAAAGAACAAGTCGATTATATCGATGAGTTCTTCGACAAGCGAGCCAAGGCGGGACATGTGCGTGAGAGCAAATCGCCTCACTGCAGCCCGACCTTTTGTGTGCGTAAAGCCACAGGTGGATGGCGCGTGGTTCATGCTTA
>NC_090615.1:1248349-1255920 GCF_004359215.1 Bremia lactucae | reverse complement strand
AATTACTAAATAATAGTAATTAGACCCAACACTCGGGTGTGGTGCACATTTGTGACCAACCCTTGTGGATGTGATGCACATGGGTGCATTCACATTAGGAGGGATGACGCCCAGCGTCATCCATGATGACGGCTAGCGTCATCAGTTACGCGAGGTATCTATAAAGATACGCTCGCAATACATATTAAATGATATCTATAGAGATATCATTTTAATTGGTAAAAATAGGTATTTGTATTTAATTCTATTAAATATAAATCAGTCTGAAATTTACTACCTACTTGGTAAGTGCGCACGAGGAGACGGATTACCGCTCCCGTGACGTCACTTCACCAGAGTTCTTAGTGTGTTGGGTGAGGTCGCTTGCGCGCCCACCACAACTACCTCACTGCACGCAAGAGAAGCAGGTGCAAACCGCTTCCTCGCTGTGCTAGAGTGTGTGCTAAGTAGAGCGTGGCCGCATTGCGACGTGCCCGTCTACACCCTTTACGGTGGTAAAAAATGTTAAGACCTTAATTATAGGCTCACCCTTTCCCCGTATATGAAGACGCACCCCGTATTTTACGTGGGTCATCTGAAAAGGTATGTAGAGATGCCTTTAGTGTAACAAATAAAACTTTCTCTTTTGATCCTTATTGTATGTCCACTAGTTTGTTTGTTCCGCTCTACTTCTTATACATTTCATTAGCTGAAAGGTCAAGACCAGTGTCTTTGATAAACGTGCACACCTTCGTGTTTCAAGAATTTAAGCGCAATGTTGTATTTCTTGATACTCATTGAGTACGACTAGAATGATATTCTCCTTTATTCCAGACATATGAGTTGGCAAGACAGATTTAAATTGCAAAAGCTGGGAAGATTGCGACAAAAGAACCAGGAAGAATTCGATCTTAAAGGTCAAGCAGGTTTCTTTTTGATTGCCTCAACGCTATCGGATTTATTAAGGGTATTGTTAGATAGTTTTATAAGACTTTGCTCTCTTGTCAACAAATCTGTTTTCTTCGAAGTGAGCGAAAGAAAAAATCAACTTTTCTTTAAAACCAAAGTTTTGTCATAGTAAAGCATTCAAACAAAAGTGGAGGCGACATAAAAACGCGTTGCATTTCACTTGTAGAAAGTCGATTTCCTAGTTTTTTAAGGTGAGGTTGTTGTACACATCTCACGAAAAGTTAAGCGATAGTAAACTTGCAAAGGAATGTCGAAGGCTAGCCGTTTGTGAAAAATTATGCGCCAAATATGATCACAAAAAGTTTTGTTGGCTTCAAATAATTTACGCATGTTATTAAAACGAATCTGTAACAAGTCGCGTCAGAAATCAGTTTAAATTAAAGCCTTACAGAATGATAAAGTGGGTCTGCACTCCAAATTTTCCAGGCGGCCTTTAGAAACACACGGTGTGTCAGATTCGAACTTATGAGGGTCAGAACTTCCGTGGCTGTGATTCAAGACATGGTCTTTTTTCATCCCATATGCGACGGGTATACAAATATCAAATACAAGCACATGTCCAGAAGTAGCCTATCCATGCAGTAACCCTACTGGCTAGCAGAATCCACAGCTGGTTTCTTTTACTTAAAAATCTATAGCAGCATGTGCCACGACTGCAGCCGCCTATCCTTTGTGTAAATCTTGATCCCGCACGAGCTATACTTAGAACAAGTGAGATGTGCTCTTTTGCGTGAAAATAGCACCAAGAAGAAAAAACGGATTTCTGGTCTCTGTCCTGTGTCGTAAGTTTGTTCCCTTTGGATCGATCGCAGAGCTTCTTCAGTCGGTAACTCGCCCTAGTGATTCGAAACGAACGCACGGACCATGGCAGTACTATGGTATTCAATCTGGGCGCTTGCCTCGACGTTAATTGTCGCCAAGAGGAACCCCATGTACCCCACTCGGTCTGGAATTAAACCATGGGTTGATCCGGATACCCCGACGTCAAAACACGTGCACATGACGTCCCGTGGCCGCCGTTGGGACCTTGTCATGAGCGACGAGTTTAACGTTGCCAATCGAAGCTTTCGACCGGGCGATGACCACATGTGGACGTCCCTCGATAAGCCCGATGGTGTCAACGGTGCCATGCAAATCTACTCGTCGAACATGACGTCGACCAAGTGTGACGACGATGGCACGTGTTACTTTTATATTGAATCAATTGATGAAGTCACTATTTTGAGGGTTTACAACATGTACCTTCACCCTCCTGCGTTTGTGGATGCGTACTTTTTCTATCGAGCGGCAATGGTGCAATCTTGGAACAAATTTTGTTACCAAGGGGGTATGCTCGAAGTCCGTACCCAATTACCCGGCGCCGTAACCAATCGGTCGGGTAACCCGGATTTACGAAAAGGGAAAAATGCACTTGTTCAAGCAGGTGGCTTTTACCCCACGTGGCCTGGTATTTGGATGCTTGGGAACCTTGGACGAGCGATTTTCTCCGCTTCAACGAATCGCATGTGGCCATTCTCGTACAATGAGTGCGCCCCCGATAAATTCGATCCCATTCATCAACGCATTAGTGCATGTGACGACAATCCAGGCTACGGCCTTCATCCAAACCAAGGACGTGGCGCGCCGGAGATTGATATCCTTGAAGGTGCTGCATCGTTGATTTCGTCGTCCATTCAGCTCGGTCCGGGCATGCCCGATGAGTATCGACTTAGTGGTGCGGACTACGATGGGTGCTTTTATACGTCAAATTGTCAAAATCCCGGTGCAAATCACATTGACGTCCCAAGTCCCGTGATGGAACGCATGCGGGGCCACAAATCGTGGTACCAAGGTCTTCGTTACGCCGCAAACAATCGATGTGTACCCCCTGTTTCAGTGAAACAAGATTACGCGTCCATTGCTGCGTCCTTACAATCGGGTGTTAAGGCCAATGCGTGCTCCCAGACCACGTGTCCTGCGTCAAATGATATCCACGCCGACTTGAGTCGAATTGATGGCGTTCGGGAGGACCATTGGGGTATTAATTCGAATGGCACGTGTTTTCCACTCTTTAATGTCTACTTGGGTTCGTACCTCTGTGACCCGGACAATACGTACTTTAAGTGTGCCGCCCCGCGTAACGAAACGACGACCCCCCCTTCGAATGCCATGGACCACTTTAATTACCAAATGGACGCTATTTCGTCCAATTGGCCCGTGCATTTAGAAGCGTACGTTACTTACTTGGTGTACCAAGTCGAGTGGGTTACGGGAAAAAATGGGTACGTTCGATGGATGCTTGAAGGGGAGCCATTATTTGAAATCCCGTCATCTGCGGTTTTGGACGTACCTCAGAATGTTAATAAGTCAAACCCGCAAAAACTAATGGTCGAGGAACCCCTCTATATTATTATGAATGTCGCATTGTCACGAACGTGGGGTTCGAGTCCACCAAACCCGGGGAAGCCATGCCGTGGCGATGGGTCGGACCCGGTGGTGAATCGCATTTGTGACGCGTTTCCAATGTATATGAAGGTGGATTACGTTCGACTGTACCAAGACTTGGCCAATGACCTTGACGATGACAATTACATGTACGTAGGGTGTGACCCTGAGACACACCCGACGAAAGAGTGGATTGATGGCCACATTGACGAGTACGAAGACAATAATAACAAGGCGATTGAAGTCAATGGTAAGGCGTTTTGTCGCACGCATGATGACTGTACAATCGGCGGGTTAATGGGTCGGACCAATATTGAAACTGGGAGGTGTGTCAACCGACGCTGCGAGTGTTTGTATAAATTTTGGGGGGGACCTCGTTGTACGACGGCTGTGTCGGGAACTACAAAGTCTGGGAGTTCGTCGTACGGGCCACCGGTTTGGGCTTCCATTGCTGTGTCGACGCTCGTTGCTGGCCTAGTTACTTTTTCAATCTATGCATCGTCGATCCGTGCCTCGCAAAAGGAGAAGGAAGCAACGAAGATTGCAAAGACCAAGGGTGAGAGCTCGTCGGATCCGCTGTACTTGACGAAGAACGATAATCGAACCTCCATCATTTGATTTTCAATTTGAATAAACTTCTTTGCAAACTTTTAGAAAATGGTCTTAAACATTACGTGGTGTTGTGACCTGTTTAATTGAATATATTGCGGATTGCTGATATTTGCCCAATATATATATTTCTCTTCACCCGCGCGATAAGCATGCTGTCCGAAAAATTACTGCAGGCATGACGAGATGTGTAGCTGCATATTGGAGATGCGCATACTTCAGCGACTCGATTTTACAGTGTTGTTTTGCAACCTTCCGAGTGGTTCTATTCGCAACACTATGCTTATGTCAAGTAAAAAGGAAATGACCTTATCGACGCATGAGGAAATGACCTTATCTTCACATAATCTGTTCTGTATCGTTGTTAGCCAGCTACTAAATTAAATATTTGGCTGATATGTAGCCCAGCAAGAGTAAAACTGGAATCTCACGATCGTTAAAAAGTAAAAACGCCATCTCCGGCTTTAGATTTTTACCTCTTCTATCCTTCGTTTGAACTCTTTATCGTTTGCTGCCCCTCGCCCCCTTCCGCTCGCTTGCTAAACACATTCGGAAAATTGCGGCCAATTTGCTAGAGACCACTGTAACGGGGTGTACCGTTACATAAATAACACTAAAAGGAGAGAAAATAAACAAAGAAGTACAACATTTATTATACTATTAATTTTGACTTAATAATTCCAATATTACCAAATTTGGAAATATTGACGCCAAAAGACTTAAGTCCTGTTGACTAATTTTAATCAACCCCGCCAATCGTCGTAGGAAGCGATTGTGCGGTGCGCAAGTAGGCGCCATACATAGTTTGTTATCAATATAAATAAAGTCAGCCATAGATAGAAGATTGTTACGTAGGAACGTAATACATTCATACAGGTTTACTTTTTCTCTATTCTAAAACTAGGAATTCTTAGCTACTTAGAAACTTTCTCTGCACGTCGTGTACGTGAAGTAGTTGAGGCGCCCCACCTTCACTGCAATCAGTGCAGGTAGACTGGTACTTTACCAGTACTAGAAAAAGGGTGTTAACACTCGCCTGCTCCGGCTTGAATTAGATTCGCTCGACCAAGCGAACAGGAGGAGTTCGGTCTTAAACAGGCTTTCATGCACTCTAGTACTTATCGTTTGCCGAAAGAGAAGAGGTCGGATGTCCAGAACCCATGGGCCTTCCGTATGTAGAGAGCGAAAAACCTCGCTTTTCAAGTAACAAATGATCGCAAATATGCAATTGCTGTCAGAAGACGGGTCACTACGCCTATGAGTGGAGTGCCCCACGCCCAGTGCCTAGAAAAACTGAGCGAAACGATCGACCTCCCGCTTGGAACAGCGGAGGACGCGGATCCGACGCTGTCACGAAATTGCAACGGCTAGGCGGATCGTCAAGTAACGGTCAGGGTCAGTGGGTGCGGAGCGCCCTACTGATCCAGCAATGTTAAAAGAGTTTGCAGATCTTTTGACGACATTTCCTCCTCACACACAAACATTGTGTGTAACTGCCCCAGATGATGAAGTTGACCTCATCACCTTGAAAGTTATCGTGGCAAATGAATTGCCACTATAGTCCCTAGTCGATTGTGGTCGTCGAACAATTTCATTCGATAGGAGATCGCGAATTCAAATTTATTGAGCACCATTTCCCTCTAACGAGAAGGATAGTGCGCCTAGCACCAGGCGCATCTGTAACATCGGTGTAATCATTGGATTACCATGGCTCAGAAAGTAAGGGCCATGTATAAACTGGCAACATCAAGCCGTTACGATGCATGTCTCTTGTTCATCAGAAGGTCATCTGATGATCGTCTTCGAGCGTCCACAACCGTGTGGATGTCCTACGAGTGAGTGCGATGGCCTCACTTGTGGGTCAGCCGTTTGCACGCATCCACAAGGCCTCAGTGTGAGAATCCACCACACTGTGGAGTTGGATACCGACGGCTCTGCACAAGCAATAACAGCGTCGAGGTTCGTCCACTCGAATATGTCGAGTGGTACACAACAAGGATGCTTGCTTAAAAAGTAACATCCACGAAAATATCAAACCCTTGTTTACACCACACAGTGCGAAAGTCCTAGATCGATGGAGAGTCGATCTTGAGGATCTCGCTGTGGTTGCGCGATTACAGCTAGAGGCAGTTCGGGAGGATACTTCCCAAATAAACTTGAGAGAATAAGTCCCCAGAAACCTGTGGTCAAAGGCTCTCAGGTACTTTCGGAGATAAGATCCAAACAGGAAACTGAGACATTAAATATCTTAGTAAAGAACGGATCAAGTGAGGCGCTTATACACTTGATCTAATGGCGCCTCCAAACTTAACTTCGGAGATAACTCAATTGCCAACGCTAAAGCCGAAACGGTTCTTACGTGAACTGCGTAGTGGCAAAGTCAAGCAGCTCTGCGTACTTGTCACAGATGACAAGAACGTGGCCGATATTCGGTCGGCAATAGTATTTCCTGAGAACGAATGAATTGTTAGCAGCTCATCGGAGGACGAAAATGTCCTCGATGAGAAAACTCGGATTGAACGTCTTACGTCTCAATCCTGGGAGTCTTAAAAGAAAAAATTTTTATATAAGGATTTGATTAAATTCAAAGATGTATTCCCTGAATCCGTTCCGTGCGAATTACCTAAGGATAAAAGCACTCAACACAAAATCGACCTGATTCCAGGTTCGAAATACTGTGTTATGAAGCAGTGGCTCTTTCCTTGAGAACAAGGATTAGCGATGGACAATTTTTTTATAGCAGCGGGCCATGTGAGGAAGTCAACCCCCCCCACCTATCTCTCCAACCTTCTGTGTGCGTAAAGCAATATGAGTGTGGCGGATTGTGCATGCGTTTAAGAATTAAAGGCTGCAGCGATACTGGCTCAAACGCCGATACCACGAAAAGACGTAATCATTTATGGTAAGACAAAAAGTACAACCTTTTCGTCAATGAATCTTGGCTGGATTCTTTCACATCCTTATGCGTGAACAAGATATCCCGTTCACAGCAGTAAGCACCCAATGAATCTTGGCTGGATTCTTTCACATCCTTATGCGTGAACAAGATATCCCGTTCACAGCAGTAAGCACCCAAGCGGAATGTTATGGTAATGGCTAATTATGACACAGGGTGTATCGTTACATGAAATTAACACTTAAAGGTTTTTAATTAATATATTATCTAAAAGGTAGATAATATTTGGAGGATATTACTTTATATAGTAATTTCCTGAATTTTTATCCATAAATAGGTACAAACCATTATGTCTATTTATTTCGCAGACTAATCAGCTGTAGAAGTAATCAAAGAGAGTTACTAGATAAGATAGATAAGAATTCATTTACATGTTTAGTATTAGTTTATAGTTAAGTCAACATTTACAAAGATAGATTAACAAGACACTTAACTATATTAATACAGTTTTCATTTTACACTCTTAAGCTAACTTGCCTTAAGAGAAGTCTTCCTCTATACGTACAGTGTACGTCACCTAACGAGAGGCACCACTCACATCTGAAGCAGTGTGAAGTGGACTTGTACTGAAACAGTACAAGTCGCAGTGCCCCGTTACACCTGGTAGCACTTTGTAGTCCGTCCAAGGACCACA
>NC_090615.1:1238981-1245515 GCF_004359215.1 Bremia lactucae | reverse complement strand
TCACCCCGCATGAATTGTTCCTTCATGCGATGGAATTTAAAATGATGGATCTGACCAATCAAAAACATTTTAAAAATTAAGTGGTCATTTAGCGACCACTCCATCTAATGACATTCAGAGTGATTGTCGTTTAAGGGAGGGGTGATGTAACGGGGTGTATCGTTACATGAAATTAACACTTAAAGGTTGTTAATTAATATATTATCTAAAAGGTAGATAATATTTGGAGGATATTACTTTATATAGTAATGTCCTGAATTCTTATCCATAAATAGGTATAGACCATTATGTCTATTTATTCCGCAGACTAATCAGCTGTAGAAGTAATCAAAGAGAGTTACAAGATAAGATAGATAAGAATTCATTTACATGTTTAGTATTAGTTTATAGTTAAGTCAACATTTACAAAGATAGATTAACAAGACACTTAACTATAATAATACAGTTTTCATTTTACACTCTTAAGCTAACTTGCCTTAAGAGAAGTCTTCCTCTATACGTACAGTGTACGTCACCTAACGAGAGGCACCACTCAAATCTGAAGCAGTGTGAAGTGGACTTGTACTGAAACAGTACAAGTCGCAGTGCCCCGTTACACCCTGAATCAGGGTGTACCGTTAGATGAATAATATTTTCTATGAGAGAAAATAAATAAAGAAGTACAACATTTATTATCCTATTAATTTTGACTTAATAATTCCAATATTACCAAATTTTAAAATATTGACGAAGGACTTTAGTTCTGTTGATTAATTTTAATCAACCCCGCCAATCGTCGTAAAAAAAGATTGTGCGGTGCGCAAGTAGGCGCCATGCATAGTTTGTTATCAATATAAGTAAATTCAGCAGTAGTTAGAAGATCGTTACGTAGGAACTAAATACATTCAGTCAGGTTTACTTTTTCTCTATTCCAAAGCCTTAGAATTAACATTTGATAGCTAGGAATTCTTAGCTACTTAGAACCTTCCTCTGCACGTCGTGTACGTGACGTAGTTGAGGCTCCCCACCTTCACTGTAATCAGTGGTACTTTTATCAGTACTAGAAAAAGGGTGTTAACACTCACCTGTTCCGGCTTGAATTAGAGTCGCTCGACCAAGCGATCTCTATAACGGAACAGGAGGAGTTCGATCTTAAACAGGCTTTCATGCACTCTAGTACTTATCGTTTACCGAGACGAGAAGAGGTCGGAGGTCCAGAATCCATGGGCCTCCCCTATGTAGAGAGCGAAAAACTTCGATTTTCAAGTAACAAACGATTGCAAATATGCAATTGCTGTCAGAAGACGGGTCACTACGCCTATGAGTGGAGTGCCCCACGCCCAGTGCCTTGAAAAAGACAGATCTCCCGCTTGGAACAGCGGAGGATGCGGATCCGACGCTGTCACGAAATCGCAACGGCTAGGCGAATCGTCAAGAAACGGTCAGGGTCAGTGGGTGCGGAGCGCCCTGCGCATCTGTAACAGTAAATAAATGTGTATTTGGAGACCAATACACGTTAACGTGAATTGGATCTTAGCTACGCGTTTCTTTGTAAACGGTACGATGATGATTTCATTGTACTCGATTTGAATGACAAATTTGGTGCTATCATTGGATTACGATGGCTCAGAAAGTAAGGGCCATGCATAAGCTGGCAACATCAAGCCGTGACGATGCATGTCTCTTGTTCATCAGAACATCATCTGATGATCGTCTGCGGGCGTCCGTGGATGTCCTACGAGTGAGTGCGATGGCCTCACTAGTGAGTCAGTCGTTTGCACGACTCCACAAGACCTCAGTGTGAGAATCCATCACACTGTGGAGTTGGATACCGACGTCTCTGCACAAGCAAAAGCAGCGTCGAAGCTGGACCACTCAAATATGTTGAGTGGTACACAAAAAGGATGCTTGCTTAAAAGGTAACATCCAAGAAAATACCAAACGCCTATTTACACCAAATAGTGCGAAAGTCCTAGATCGATGGACAGCTGATCTTAGAGGATGTCGCTGTGATGGACCTTCGACGCTACCTGTGCTTGTGCACAGCCGTCGGGCAGCACAAGCCCCCATTCCTAGAAGTGATGTTCTTTAGAGCAGTATGGTGGGGTTGCGCGATCACAGCTTGAGGCAGTTCGGGAGGATGCTTCCTCAATAAACTTGAGAGAATAAGTCCCCAGAGACCTGTGGTCAAGGTTCTCAGAACCTTTCGAAAATAAGTTCCAAAAAGGAAACTGAGACATTAATTTTTTTTTAGTAAATAACTGATCAGGTGAGGCGCTTATACACTTGATCTAATAGCGCCTCCAAACTTAACTTCGGATATAATTCAATTGCCAGCGCTAAAGCCGAAACGATTCTTACGTGAACTGCGTCGTGGCAAACTCAAGCAGCTCTGCGTACTTGTCACAGATGACAAGAACGTGGCCGATATTCGGTCGGCAATTGTATTTCCTGAGAACGAACGGGTTGTTAGCAGCTCATCGAAGGACGAAAATGTCCTCGATGAGAAGACTCGGATTGAACGTTTTACGTCTCAATCCTGGGAGTCTTAAAAAGAAATCCTTTATATAAGGATTTGGTTAAATTCAATGATGTATGCCCTGAATCCGTTCCGTGCGAATTACCTAAGGATAAAAGCACTCAACACGAAATCGACCTGATTCCAGGTTCGAAATACTGTGTCATGAAGCAGTGGCCATTTCCTTGTGAACAAGTATTAGCGATGGACAAATTATTTATAGCAGCGGGCCATGTGAGGAAGTCAACTCCCCACCTATCTCTCTCCAACATTTTGTGTGTGGAAAGCAATATGAATGTGGCGGATTGTGCATGCGCTTAATAAATCAAAGGCTGCAGCGATACCGGCTCAAACGCCGATACCACTAAAAGACGTAATCATTTATGGTAAGACAAACAGCACAATCTTTTCGTCAGTGAATCTTGGCTGAATTCTTTCACACCCTTATGCGTGAACAGGATATCCCGTTCACAGCAGTTAGCACCCAAGCGGAATATTATGGGAATGGCTAGTTATGCCACAAGGGACGCATGGTCCGTATATGCATATCTTCCAAGAAAAAGACCCTTAACTTGGCCAGGCTATTTCATCGTACCCGCGTCCGAAAGGTCTTACACTTATGCGCAAGCATCGGTTGTATGCAAATCATGGTGGACTTTAAAAGTCACTCTCCATCAGAGGAGGAGGAGAAAGAGCGTCGTTCTCTCACGCCTTCTCCTCCGGATGAAATTCGGCTGGCCCCGAATCCGTTCCCAGAACGTGGTGCCGCTGATGTATTAACTGCATTAAGCAGGACACGGGACCCTGAGTCCAAAATCATTACGAATCCGCTCGATGAAGAGCAAGAGCGGATAATTTTCATAGAGGGAAGAGCTCGTCGTCGGGCTGCCGCAAGATATCGAACCCAAACTTAGCAAGGTGTTCCTTGTCATGCCTCAAGAAGTGTAAATACGCTGCAAGCGAAATACGACTTCTTGGGTGCATCGTGGGTAAACAAGGTGTACACCCGGGTCGGGAAAAGATCATGGCGATCACCTTACAAAATAGAGATTGCGTAAAAATCTATGTATTGGTCTGTGCCAGCCGATATACAGGGATTTCGAAAGTTCCTCGGCTTAGCGGCGTACCTACACATGTACTCACGCAGTTACGCCGAAATGACAGTACATATTTCACTTTTTTGAAGAAAAATGTATAGTGGTTATGGAACGCTGATTGTAAGCGATCCTTCAAGAGTATCAAGCAAAGCTTGATGCAATCGCCAGGATTGGCGATTGCAGACCAAAACCGACCATTTCATGTCGTCTGTGACGCCAGCGATTTCGCAATCGGCGGCGCGTTAATGCAATACGATACAGATGGCGCGGAGCGTCGTCTGTTACCAATCGCGTCGGTTTCAACCAGCTGAACGCATCTATCCAGTGCATGACAAGAAACGCCTTGCCATGAAATATGCACTGGCTAAATTTAGGGTCTATCTCCTCAGCGATGGAACGTTTATCGCATAAACGGACCATGCGTCATTTCACAGGGCTGTAAACAGTCCACACCTCTCGCAAAGAATGGCGAAATGGTTGTTTTTCTTCGCGGAGTATATCTTTTCCGTGGAGTATGAGCCAGGACGACTTAATGTCGTCGCTGATGCCCTTTCGTGCGTGCCCGATTTTGAGCCGGCTGAACGCATATGACCTCTGTTACAACAATCAAAAGAGAGCATAATGCCACTGTTGCAACAATAAGGGTACCGTCGTCACCATTTCTACACGACGTTTGAAGAGCTTCTCAAGAAGATGAGGCTCTTAAAGAGTTGATAAATTACGTTAGAAATGCATTCTAATAATTTTGAAAAGGATTGTCATTGTATAAAACCTCAACAGATCGAAAGACAACACTTAATGGGTTACTGTATTGCACAGCTATTGCTGGCGAGACACCTCGTCTCGTCATCCCCACCTATAAATGTTTTGCATTTACGAAGCACCAATAAGTGGTCATCGTGGATGTGAAAGCATATCTCACGATAAGTCGTGACTTCTGCTGGCCACACCAGTGTGAATTCGTCCGCAAGTACATACGTGCTTGCAAAGTTTGTCAACGGGCGAAGCCCAGTGCTTCATCCCGTGCTCCGTTACAACCTCTGCCTTTTTCAGCAGTGTTGGCAGTCCGTATCTATAGACTTCGTCTTCGAATTTCCCGAAGACGATCACAAGATTAATAGTAATCTTGTTTTTGTTGATCGTTTCAGCAAGACGGATAATCTTGCTGCAGTCCCGGAGTCAGTCACAGCCAAGGCTGTGCTTGTAACGGGGTGTATCGTTACATGAAATTAACACTTAAAGGTTGTTAATTAATATATTATCTAAAAGGTAGATAATATTTGGAGGATATTACTTTATATAGTAATATTAGGATTCTTATCCATAAATAGGTATAGACCATTACACCTATTTATTCCGCAGACTAATCAGCTGTAGGAGTAATCAAAGAGAGTTACAGATAAGATGGAGATAAGAATTCATTTACATGTTTAGTATTAGATAATAATTAAGTTAGCATTTACAAAGAAAGAACAAAAGACACTTAATTGTATCTAATACAGTTTTCATTTTACCCTCTTAAGCTAACTACCTTAAGAGAAGTCTTCCTCTGCACGTACAGTGTACGTCAATTAACGTAGGACACCACTCGCAACTGAAGCAGTGCGAAGTGGACTTATATTGAAACAGTACAAGTCATAGTGCCCCGTTACACCTGGTAGCACTTTGTAGTCCGTCCAAGGACCACATTTCCGACATCTAACATGGACATGTTAGATGATAGTGGGAATACGCATCACGTTTTCCCTGAAAGCTACTCTTTTCTAAGTGATATAGAGAGGAGTGCGGTTGAACGAATGAGTTCGACCGTAGGAAACGATGCAATCCTGGCAATGCTGTCCAATTTGGACAGCGATACCCTCCATTCAACCATCGCCAAGTTCATACAACATGAACTTGACGAAATGAAGGAAGAAGTAGCCTTGCTGAATCAGCAAGGCTCTCAACAGGCGGAACTGTTGAGGTTACAACAGGTACAGACCCCTATACCTGGTATGACGCAAACGCGTCGTCCCGAAACTTTAAAGATTGACATCTCTAATTATAGGGGAGTCGAAGAAGACTCCCTCTTGAGATGGTTTGTCGAGTTAGGCGATGCCATAAGGGCACGTCACATCATCGACGAGCAAATGCAAGTCGCATTCGCTCAATCAAATCTGATAGGTCGTGCCAAAACTTGGACATTGGGCCTTAAGTTGCGCGATTCGTACGTCTTTGGGTCGCTAGAGGCTTTTGAAACCCGACTCAAACAGACGTTTGAACCACCAAGGGCTGAGTTCAGAGCTCGTTCAGAGCTTCTGAAACTTAAGCAAGGCAAGCGTGATGTGCACGCATATGCCCAGCACATACGACTCTTAGCGAGTTGTATTACCAATAACCCAGTCCATGAACACACGTTGATTACGGTGTTCATGCAAGGTCTTACGGATGGTCCCGTAAAGACCCACCTGTTCCGCTTGGAACTGGATACGCTTGAAGAAGCAATATCCGTAGCGGAACAGGAGGACTTTAGCTTGAGACAGGCTCAAGCAAGTTCGTCATCATATCGTCCACCTAGACGACACGAACTAGGAGGTCCAGAACCCATGGACCTTTCCTATGTCGAAAGCGAGAAACCTCGCTTTTCGAATAATAAGCGATCGCAGAAATGCCATCGCTGCCAAAAATTGGGACATTACGCTCATGAGTGTAGTGCCCCACGTCCAGCACCAAAAGGTACTGAACGTAATTTTGGATCGTATGCCAAAAAGGGCAACGGTCGCGGATCCGACGTTGTTGCGAAATCGCAACAGCGAGGCGGACCGCCAAAAAATGGACGGGGTCAGTAGGGGCGCAACGCCCTACTGATCCAGCAACCTCAAGAGAATTTGCAAATCTCTTGACAAAAGTTGCTCCAGACACACAATCATTATGTGTCTCTGCACCTGGTGATGAGGTATC
>NC_090615.1:1215177-1234434 GCF_004359215.1 Bremia lactucae | reverse complement strand
CTACCAGGTGTAACGGGGCACTGCGACTTGTACTGTTTCAGTACAAGTCCACTTCACACTGCTTCAATAATTGCGAGAATGGTTTTTTATGATATGCCACATGCATAGGAGTTGTGCGCATTCATTAATTAACAATCTTTTATTGTTAATTTCATGTAACGATACACCCCGTTACATTAAGAGTGTAAAATGAAAACTGTATTAATATAGTTAAGTGTCTTGTTAATCTATCTTTGTAAATGTTGTCTTAACTATAAACTAATACTAAACATGTAAATGAATTCTTATCTATCTTATCTCGTAACTCTCTTTGATTACTTCTACAGCTGATTTGTAACGGGGTGTATCGTTACATGAAATTAACAATAAAAGATTGTTAATTAATATTATCCAAAAGGTAGATAATATTTGGAGGAAATTACTTTAAATAGTAATTTCCTGAATTCTTATCCATAAATAGGTATAGACCATTATGTCTATTTATTCCGCAGACTAATCAGCTGTAGAAGTAATCAAAGAGAGTTACGAGATAAGATAGATAAGAATTCATTTACATGTTTAGTATTAGTTTATAGTTAAGACAACATTTACAAAGATAGATTAACAAGACACTTAACTATATTAATACAGTTTTCATTTTACACTCTTAAGCTAACTTGCCTTAAGAGAAGTCTTCCTCTATACGTACAGTGTACGTCACCTAACGAGAGGCACCACTCACATCTGAAGCAGTGTGAAGTGGACTTGTACTGAAACAGTACAAGTCGCAGTGCCCCGTTCCACAGGGGACGCATGGTCCGTATATACATATCTTCCCAGAGGAAGACCCTTAACTTGGCCAGGCTATTTCATCGTACCCGCGTCCGAAAGGTTCTTACACTTATGCGCAAGCATAAGTAGTATGCAAATCTCAAGAAGTGTAAATACGCTGCAAGCGAAATACGACTTCTTGGGTGCATCGTGGGTAAACAAGGTGTACACCCGGATCGAGAAAAGATCATGGCGATCACCTTACACAAATAGAGATTGCGTAATACTTATTATTGGCCTGTGCCAGTCGATGTAAAGGGATTTCGAAAGTTCCTCAGCTTAGCGGCGTACCTACACAAGTACTCACGCGGTTACGCCGAATTGACAGTACATATTTCTTCTTTTCTGAAGAAAAATGTATAGCGGTTATGGGACGCTGATTGTTAGCGATCCTTTTAGAGTATCAAACAAAGCTTGTTGCAATCGTCAGGATTGGCGATTGCAGACCAAAACCAACTCTTTTATGTCGTCAGTGACGCCGGCGATTTTACAATCGGCTGTGCTTATTGCATCTGACAGACGGCGCAGAGCGCGTTGTCTGTTACCAATCGCGTCAATTTCAACCAGCTGAATGCAGCTATCCAGTGTATGACAAAAAAACCCTTGCCATGAAATATGCACTGGCTAAATTTACAGTCTATCTCCTGATAGATAGACCGTTCATCACATATACGAACCATGCGTCATTTCACACTGCCATAAACAGTCCACACTTCTCGCAAAGCATGGCGAGACGGTTTTTTTTTTTCGCGGAGTATATTTTCTCCGTGGAGTGAGAACCAGGACGACTTAATGTCGTCGCTGATGCCCTTTCGCGCCTGCCTGATTTTGAGCCGGCTGCGCAACGCATACGGCCTCTGTTGCAACAATCAACAGAGAGCATTATGCCCCTGTTGCAACAATAAGTGTTCCTTCGTCACCATTTCTTCACGACGTTTGAAGAGCTTCTCAAGAAGATGAGGCACTTAAAGAATTGATGGATTACGTTAGAAATCAATTCTAATAACTTTTAAAAGGATTGTCATTGTATAGATCCTCAACAGGTCGAAACACAACACGTAATGGGTTACTGTATTGCACAGCCATTGCTGGCGACACACCTCGTCTCGTCATCCCCACCCATAATTGTTTTGCAATTACGCAGCTCCAATAAGTGGTCATAGTGGATGTGAAAAGACATATCTCACGATAAGTCGCGACTTCAGCTGGCCACACCAGTGTAAATTCGTTCGCAAGTACATACGTGCTTGCAAAGTTTCTCAATGGGCGAGGCCCAGTGCTTCATCCCGTGCTCTGTTACAACTTCTGCCTTTTCCAGCAGTGTTGGAAGTCCGTATCTATGGACTTCGTCTTCGGATTTCCCGAAGACAATCACAAGTGTACGGCAATAACGTAGGGCACATCGCAACAGAAGCAGAACAACTGGCTGCACTCAAACAGTCAATCACAGCCAAAGACAGTGCTCGTGTCATTGGTGACACAATATTTCGACCCCATGGGCTACCATGTGAACTGGTCTCAGATCGAGACCCCAGATCACAGCCGAATTTGGCAATCTGTATTCAAATTACTTGGAGCACAGTTAAAATTGTTAAACTCTAATCATCCTGAAAAAGATGGTCAGACGGAGCGTGCAAACCGTATTCTCGAAGAGATGCTTCGCGGATAAGTCCACTCTTTTACAAGCTGGAGCAAGTTCTTGTTGATGGTAGAATTTGCCATCAACAATTAGTGCATGCTTCTACAAAGCATACAACGTTTTCAAGAACGGCTTACACCATCCACGTATACCCACCCTGTTTGAGAGTGAATCTTATTCGAAAGGGGAGGACCCGCTAGAGCAAAGAATAGTCGAGCTGTTGCCCATCACGCATCAACTTAACAGTAATGCGAAGGATAGCAATGTTGATTCAATCATCATTGACGTGAACAACCTTAGCATAGCGATGAGGCTATTAGTAAAAAGGAGATTGATATCTCCGCAGTGCGATTGAATCGCACTGAAATTAAAAACAAAACCGAGTCATCAGGTGATTGTCTGCTGGCTACAAAAGCATGGTCCGTTTCGACAGGATTCCATCGCTGATGCGGTGATCGACAAAAACGAAACTCTGACAAAAATGGAAGAGCAAACATACTTTCACTTAATGTCAATGACCTAGCCCTACTGACTACGGTAAACCTACCAAAACATGCAGTGGCGAATGTAGGCTGTACTAAATTACTGCTCAGGTATATCGGCCCATTTCGTGAACAACATCGCCAAGGCAATGCGAGCTACCTCGTAGACATGTACGCATCCTACGTTTTATGCTAAGCGTCTCCGCCCGTACCATCGGTACGAGGCTTCATCCGATTCCGGGTTTTATCGGAACGGTCTAGGACATCTGCCGAAGCCTGATGATTCCGAGTTGAAGCTCATTTGTTTCTGAACAGAGTCTGATTCTCTTGAACCAGACGATCCACTCTTTCCTCCAAAGAAAAACTCCTCTGACGAGCTGTCACCAGCTCGTTTTAAAGGGACTGATGTGCCCTTTCGTTCGCCAGTTGATCAGCCGCAACTTGCGCGCGACTTCTAAGCTGCTCGCGAGACACATTATTTAATGTCATCGATAAGTCGCGGCGACGGGATCGCTCGTGATCAATGTCCTCCCTAAACAAGTAAAGGGTGTGATTCAAATCACAATGTTGATTCGGATTCGTCGAACAAGGCGAACCCGATTTTCTTTCACCCTTCACAATCATTGACGGATTCGAGTGGTGAAAATGTTTTTTTTGTTGGAAGCTCCTTCAATCACCATGGGGTGAATGGGGCTCGAACGAGTATATTGCTCGTTGGCGAGGGTATCCACGCTCGCATGATACTTGGGAACCTTGTCCCCAACTGATTGTGGACGTGGATACCCTCGCCTCGAGTCTCGTTAGAAGTACGACGAGACCCATTCTCCTCGACAGAGGGGCCATCAGAGAACGAGCGCTTACCGCGCTAGCAGATAGTTTGCCATAAATATAATAAAGTCAGTAGTAGATAGAGATCGTTACGTAGGAACTTAATACATTAATACAGTTTTAGTTTTTCTCTATTTTACAGCCTTAGAATTGATCTTTGGTAGCTAGGAATTCTTAGTTACTTAGAACCTACCTTTGCACGTCGTGCACGTGAAGTAGTCGAGGCGCCCCACCTTCACTGTAATAAGCGTAGGTTGGATAGTATACTAGAAAAGGGCGCCATGTTACTAGTGCGCTTGATAGCAGCATAACACGGCACCATATTCACTTTTACGGCGATTATTTGCTTCTGCTCAGGTCACTCTTTGCCTTCAAGTAATCCGTACTGTAAGACTCTTCTTTTGCCCTTTCGTCGGCATCGTGTAATGCATTGTTTTATTCTGCGTCGCTTTGTTTGCCGAGATTGCATGCTCTGTGTATTGATCGAAAAAATCTGCGCATAGCGACTCGCCGGGATCGCTGTCAACAGGAAAGTTGACCGATACGATATGTTTTCAGCTATTACAGTTTTGCACCTGAGCGGAAGAATCCTTGTTTCAGGATAAAGTCCCTTATTAATGGGCTTACACACGATATAATCGTGTTTTGCTCGAGCCCTAAATTTGGCAAGTGGCGACTCAAACATTTGTCTGTACCCGCTCTTAAAGATCTCGAGCGACCCAAACACCAGTGAGTCGTGAAGCTCTAGCCCATACGTTCAAAATTTGGCACGTTCGGCTAAGTAGGACATGTCGAGCTTTACTTTCGTCGCATCATCCTCGGTGCAATGAGCTTCGATGGATCGTCAAGTTCGACAAACTATTATAAGTAGGAGTCAACATCGACTATCTCGAACCTGAGGGTTATTCTCATAAAGCTTTTGGGTCGACGCGCGTGCGTCGGCCCGGGAAGCAGCCTGTGAATGCTGCTGTCATAACAGGCTAAGCTGTTGAGAATTTTGCTGGTGGAGCAGGGCTACCAATGCATGGGTCGCGTCGAGTTCACGTACAATGAACTCGACGATAGACACATGGAATCATTTGATGATAATACGAAAAACATTGCGCTAACGTCTGAGCCACCTCAGGTTAATCTCATGCGTTTCGCCGCTTTTAATTCGAGGTCACCCAATTGAGTAAACCTTTCACGCATAGAGTGGAAGCCTTCACTCTGGGTGTAAAAGCTTTTATCTTCTCTGTTTTATATGTTCATGTTGGATGGTCGTACGTGGTCGTTCAACGGACCACGAATTGCTTTCGGGTGTAACAGGACTCCTTACGCTTGTACTGCTTCAGTACACCTAAACTACACAATAATAGTGTAGAAATGTGCATTTGTACACATAACGTACACGACGTACAGCTGAAAATCCTTCAGTTGCTAAGCGTGACTAGCGATACTAAGGAAGGCTTAGTGTAGACAAAAAGTACAACTGTACTTGGTATAATTATTACCTAAGTCCCGATACTTCTTACAGTCCTGACTTAATATAATCGATTACACTATGTACCGTGGCTCATTGCTCACCCCACCGGCGTGTCTAGCAGCGATTGGTGGATTACATTTAATGACTTATATCAACCAATGAACGGAACTGCCACATTACTACCACATCATGCAATGTATTGCTTTATTGACACTATTATCTATACAGTCTGTTCTTCTTCTTTATTCTCCCTCTTATAGGTTATTATTATTATGAAACGAGCACCCCGTTACAGATGCACAACACGTAACGATTTGCTGTATTGATCAGGTCCGGTGACAACAGATCGTGTCGTCGTTCTCTATCTGAATGATATGCGCTTGCGCATTATGCGTGAGTGTCACGATGCACCAACAAGTGAGCATTGTGGACGTGAGAAGAGTAAATCGCATTTCAATGACCCCGCCAGTATAAATTCTTGCGCAACTACATACGTGCTTGCAAGGTTTATCAACGGACGAAACCTAGGCCTTTATCCCATGCGTCCTTAGTGCCTCTATTTGTTCCGGCTGAGCGCTGGCAGTTTGGCTATGAT
Organism: Bremia lactucae; assembly: GCF_004359215.1. Lineage (NCBI taxonomy): Eukaryota > Oomycota > Peronosporomycetes > Peronosporales > Peronosporaceae > Bremia > Bremia lactucae. Next base: position 1,228,615 of record NC_090615.1, on the reverse strand, counting down.
TGACTCCAAAACTACACCAAGATGAATTATCTTGCTAAACCGATCTACGAACACAAGAATACTATTTTTCTTAAAACATATTCGTTTTTTTCCGAGGATAAAGTCCATTGGTTCGGTGAGCTCTTGCGATGGCAGAATTTGCCATCAACAACTCAGTGCATACATAGAAAATCATACACCGTTCTTCATCAGTGGCTTACGCCATCCGCGCATACGTACCTTGTAAGAGTGTAACTGTGTTCAAGAGGGGGTACTCGCCCGAGCAACACCGAGCTGGCTCTAGCTCATCCACATTGTATTAGCAGTCAACGCTAAGAATACCGGTGTTGATCTAATTGAGAACACAAGCTAAACAATAACATTGAGAGTATTGGTAACTCTGATAGTACTGATATACTCAGCATCGACAATGAAAATGCCAGTGAGAGTAATGACGCTCTTACTGAAGAGGAGAATAATATTTCTGCAGTGCGCACCGGGCACACTGAAAACAAGAACAAAACCGAGTCAGTCGGTAATTTTCTGTGGATTAAGAAGCAGTGGTTCGTTTTGTCATGCTTTCACCGCTCACGCGGTGGATCGAACGCTGATAAAAATGGAAGCTTAAATACTTTCTTTATTTGAGATTTACGACCTATTCCTATCGTCTACGGTATATTTATCTAAACATACACTGACGAATGTGGGCAATCACAAATAGCTACCCAAGTTTATCGGCCCGTTTCGCGTAGTGCACCGCCAAGGCAACGCATATACGATTGAGCTGCCTCGTAGGATACACACGCATTCTAAATTTTACGGTGAACGTCTCTGTCTGCACTACCAATGCGAAGCTTCTTTCGGGACCCTCGCGTTCCAAAAAATCCGCAAAAAATGCGCTCCGGCTTTAAGTTTCATTCTATCCCTCAAGAATGCAATCTCTTGACGAGTTGTCGCCAGCTCGTTGACTGTCACTAATTGAAGGATCGCATTCCGCCCGGTCATCTGACTGATCAGCACAAAGACGTTGCACCGTCATGTAAGGACGGTAAGGTTCATGATCCACGTCCTCCTCTAACTCGGGAGGACGCGATTGCGAATACGTCGCCTAACAGGCAAATTCCACGAATAAGTCGGACCTGGTTGATCCCCTCCGCGTTCATCAATGGATTCGAGCGGTAAGAGAGGCTTCCTTTTGGAGCGCTTCTTGAATCACCCCGATCTAAGAGGACTCTGAACGAGTTGTCTCGTTCTCGTGCCGGGGAATCCACCATTGCATGATAGCTGAGAGCCTCAGGCTGAATAAAAGGTAGACGTTCTAAGTTTCGTCGATCAGTGTGCCTGACAAGGCCATCCTTTGGTCCACAATGACCATCGGAAAAACGCGCTTGCGCTTGTACAGGGATTGTAAATAAATTATCAATACCTTCAAGCACTCTCATAAGATCGGCATGCTCTTTAACAAGGCTCATCAGAGGGTTTGTCGCCCGGAGTTGATGACTCAATGTCTGCTGTATCTGAAAATTTAGCAGCTTAACACAACCGTACAGCTACTAGATTGTTTATCTTAGAGGCACACCGCACGGACGTATTAGCCATGCGATGAAGCAGATGGAATGTCTCTAAAGACCAACGAGTGCTTCAGCTGGAATATTGGAACACGGGTTTTCGTTATAATATTTGTCTTTCAAACCGGATGGAATCAAAGTATCGTCAGATAAATTCATGTTTATTGCTACATTTTGACAAGTCTTTCACGAAACATCATATGTTTCATTTGGCTACAAAACGTGTTGAAGCCCACGATCATATGCCCAAGTTGTTTGAAAAACTGCCTGGGTTGCATAGACGCGCAAACCTAAAGTTTGATTTGTTCCCTCGTTGTAGCTTAAGACATTTTGTATTTTTACGCTTGAGGAAACCGGACCAAGGTGGCACTTGTTGGATATTCACTAATCTAACTAAATTATCACACATCCTGACTGTAACGGGGCATGTAACGGGCTAAAGGTGTCCTAATATTACACACTCCCGTTAAATACACTTGGTGTACTTAAGGAGATGGTCAATTACTTAAATAAACAAAGTCAACCCACCACTCGGGTGTGGTTCACATTTGTGACTAACCCTTGTGTATGTGAGGCACATAGGTGCATTCACATTAGGAGAGATGACACCTAGCGTCACCCGTGATGACGGCTAGCGTCATCCGTTACGCAAGGTATCTAGAAAGATACGCTCGCAATACATAAAAGTGTTATCTACAGTGATGACAATTTCAATTGGTAAAAAAGAGTATTCCTATTTAATACGAATACATAAATTAGTTTGAAAACTACTTCCTACTTAGTAAGTGCGCACGAGGAGCCGGATTACCGCTCCCGTGACGACACTTTACTTGAGTATTTAGTGCGTTGGGTGAGGTCGCTTAGGCGCTCACCAAAACTACCCTACTGCACGCAAGAGAAGACGGTCTAACTGCTTCCTCGCTGTGCTAGGGTGTGCGTCTAAGTAGAGCGTGGCCGCATTAAAACGTGCCCGTCTACAGGGCACCATTCGCTATTATTGCTCCAGTACTAGGTAACCTACTCTGATAACAGTGTACGTAAGGTGTAGGGGGGGAAACTGTTTTAAAGCAGCCTCGCACTCCCTACAACACATCTTTAAGCACAGAGAGGAAACGGTTTGACCGTCTTCGCTGACGTCCAGTGAGGCAACTGGGGGCACCTAAAGCGAACTCAAACAACGAACTTGTACCTTAGAACAAATATCGCCACGGAAGGGATTAACCGTCTTCACATGCGCACTTATATTAAGGGAGTAGTTTAAAGACCTATTTAAATTTAATATACATATAAACCTATTTACCCAATCAATAGATGCCATCTCTGTAGATGTACATCTCTAAAGCGCGAGCGTATTGTTTCGAATACCTCTGCTCCCGGATGACGCTACACGTCATCACTTTCAATGAGAATTAACGTATGTACATCACAAACACAAATGTGGGTCACTATGTGAACTTCACCTGAGTGTAAGTCAAATTCAGTAATTGACCTCCCGTCAGGTGTGTGTAACATAAGGCAGCTAGCCCGATACATAAGGTACCTCCAATGACCTCTTGTGCACCACGTGCCAAGGAGATTTTTCAGCTGCTAAGCGATCGCTTAGCGAAAAGACCAAACAAATTAAAGCTTAGTTTAAAAAAAAAGCAAAACTTTAGTTGATATAGTCAAGTTACTACTTACTAATACCTCTCTATCCCACTATCGCCGAGCGTGGAAGATGACGAAAGTTTTGATGTCAGTTTAGTTTCGATCAGCAAGTTTATATGTAGTCCGTCCTCTGCTCTCTCACTCGATGCAGCTTCTAAAACCAAATCAAAATATACATTTGACAAACTTTTAAATCTAATAATTTATGTTGCTGTCATTCGTCGCATGTAACTTATACGGACGCTTAATTGCGCAGGAAATGCGAATAATTGCACGTAAATAAAAAAAATACAGCGTGGTTTCTTGAGCAAGAACTAAAAACCTTTTAACTGTGTTAGTGACAGCTAGCGTGCCAGAACGTACGGCAACGATACAACAATTTTTTTTTAAATATAGACAGTCTTTAGGAGCTTCTCGAGGTTCAGTCCAATGCTTGTATTTATCATCAACAATATCGTGCCGATAAATCCTTTATGGTAAATGGTAACGAGAAGTTTAACTTTGGACTCATTTAAGATTGCACCCTTTCAAACGCATCAGTTCGATACTGTAGCTGAAGTACCTAATTTCTAACGTCAGAGAAGAAATATAGGCAAAAATGCCACTTATATTTTCGAAGTACAGATTAGCGACTCCGAGAGTCATTGAAGCTCGTAGAGTTTGTCTAGTCTTCATTTAAGAGACTTAACGATTCGCAGGATAACATACCTAAGAGTTCGTGCCCTTAGATAGGCTTTAGCTCTCAACAGACACTGCGCAAGCCTATACAAAGGCAGCTACGCTTTTTATTTTAAAGGGGAACTGAAGTTCATATGTAATAATATACTTTATCTTAAGTATGCCTGATATAGACGTTAAAAGCTAAATTCGAATAAACAGAAGATTATTGACTAGTGACCAACACGCATCGGCCCCATAAATTGAGAAGATGTTACCGATTAATGCTGAGAGGGTATAATATCTAGTGTATACAAGACAAATATTCACGGTTAATAACCAACGAAAAACCCACATCTTTAAATAAAGCGTCGTTCAAGCAAGTTTACCCTGAATGCAGCATTAAAAAAGCCAACGACGAAAGAGCAATTTTGATAAAGAGGTTAGAGCTCTCAGACGAAGGTTTTCCACCTAATTTCACCGGATATTTGAGCCATTGCGATAAATTCGCTTCAGAAGATTCTCCACGTGAAACTGAAGGTTTCCTTGTTCGTCAATCAACACAGAAGGGCCAAAGCTACGACGACAGCTCTTGTTCCTATAGAATACGAGTGCAACGTCTTCGTGAGACTCGCTCGAACTCAGAGTAGACCAAACCCGACTTCCAACGTTGGGCCATCAGCAACTTCGCTTAGAAGGTCAGCTGTGTATCCTATTGAGGATCTTACAATCTGCGGCACAGCCTTCTTTCTCGGCGCAAGCGCCTCCACATCCACCTGGGTACGATCCCGATATGGCTTAAGCAAGCCAACGCAAAGCGATGGTGTGTGCGCAGCTTGCGTGAAAGCTTTGGCGTAGAAGTTAGACTTGCTACGACCGTAAATAAGTTTGATAAAATGTTAACGCAATATGGTCTTGAAGACTTTAGCCACTATAATTGTAGGTAATTTAGTAAGACTCGGTCATCGACAGCATAACAACAAATACATCGTCTGCCTTTAGCATCCGCTGGAGGTCTATATGTCTTAACTCTTAGTCATTGCGTTGCGAAAAACTCGCTAACCTGTTTCTAACAGTGACAGGGCTGATATCAGCAAGCCGATAGGCTATGTCTTCTCATTAAGCCTCAAACCACGTAGTGGTAGTGTTAATGGAACGCGTAAGTGTGTGAGATCGCCAACACAGCACAAAAAAAAGAAGTATGTCCTGTACAGGCATAAACAGCGATACGGCCCAAAATCACTAACAGTGACTATTGAGTTCCAGCGCTTTCGTACACGTTTCAATGACGCGTTTGAAACGTTCAGTTTGACCATCGCTTCATCTTCATTGTAATTAGTGTAGGTTGACTAATACTATTTTCTGTACTAGCAAAAGGTGCCCCTTTTTAAATTACATAGTGCGCAAGGAGGCGCAATACATAGTTTGTTATTAATAAATCAAAATGTCAATACTAAGGCTTTAGTATAGTGAAAAGTAAATATCTATTTATATATAATTTTCTTACGTCTACTGGCTTTAGAACTTAATAAATAAAAACAGTATTACTTTTCCCTATACTAAAGCCTTAGCATTGACCTTAGTAGCTAAAACTTCTAGCTAGTTAAAACCTTCCTCTACATGTAACGGGGTACTACGACTTGTACTGCTTCAGTACAAGTCTACTTCGCACTGCCTCAGTGCGAGTGGTGTCTCAAGTCACTTCACGTACTCTTGTACGTGCAGAGAAAGACTCTTTTAAAACACTTGCTTTAAAGAGGGTTAAATGAAAACTTTATTATTATAATTGAGTTCTTCTTGTCTATCTACTTATGCTAACTTAATTATAAACTAATACAAAATATGTGCTATAAGTCTTATCAGTCTTTCTCTTTGCGCGCGTCCAGCGCTGACTGGACCGCGGATAAAGAAGATATAATGGTCTATACATACCAATGGATAAGTCTTTAGAAAAATACCCTGTAAAGTAATATTCTCCAAATGTTTCTACCTTTTCGATGATATATTAATTAACAACCTTTAAGTGTTAATTTCATGTAACGATACCCCCCCCGTACATCGCCCCTCCCTTCCACGACAATCTCTCTATCTGTCATTGGGTAGAGTGGTCACTATAAGAGCACTTTATTAAAAACGATGTTGATTGGTCAGATTCATCATTTTTAATTCTATCGCATGGTTATTAAGTCCATGCGGTATGCGAATAGTGCGGTGCCTTCGGCTTCGGTTCATGCTGCCGCGGGCGACGCATTTTTGTCTCTTGCGGCAGACGCTTTGTCTGCCATCTTCTCCCACAACTCTAAATGTTGCGGGAGCACGTGGTGATACACCATGTGAGTGCGACCCCTCTTTGGAGGTCGACTACACATGCGAGTCGGACGAAATGGCCATCTCGGGGAGAACAGAGCAGTCGCCTAATCATCGTCAGGCGGCTGACTATGAGCCTTTGATTGAGGGGGCTCATCCGAGTAGACGTGGTGGTAGCATTCGCTTCAGCATATTCGACTCCGACGATGAGGATGATTCCTCATCGACAGCACCGTCTCTCGCTCCGTCACCCGCACATATTTCTGTGCGTGCTGATGACGATGGCATAAGCCATCGTTATTAAAGTTCTTGTGGTACCCCTGCATTAGTGGGTACCACTGAAGGAATCGTAGACACTAAAATGTCTCGTCTTGTCCCTGAGAAGAAGCCGTGGCTTTTGCCCGAGCAGCTAATCGATAGCTTGTCTGGAGAGACTACTCCTCACAATAAATAATCGCTGGTTTGAATAGATTTCAGCAAATCTAATTCTTATTTATTGCAACAAAGCTACACAACAATAAGCGAGATAAAGTCTCGCTTATGCAAGCCTGGAGTGCGTTCATTCGCAATGTCAAAGACATTGGAGGCGAAGCTGGCTTCAAAGACTTAACACGATTCGCGTTAAGTTTGGGAAACGAACTCCAACTCGTGCAAGATATAATTGCATCGGTTGTCACGTGAGGCAGGACTTACATGCCTCACGTGGGGTGATCCCTTTCCGTGTTGTGTTGATAACACGAAGCGAAGCGAGTAAAAGGGGATGTCTATCCCTTTCTTCGCCCTGGAGAAGGGCTCGCATCTCTATCGAGATGCGCGATGCGATTGACATTTTGCGATGATTTACAAGCGTCAGTGACGCGTGGTTTCCGATGGACCTTCTGATCCATCGGATGGGTCTCGTCATACTGACGGACGAGGCCCTCAACGTCAACAATCAGCCGGGAACAAGGCTCCCAGCTGTCATGTGAAGGTGGATAACCGCGCCAGCGAATAAGATAACTCTTTCGCTGCCCCTTCACATCACGGTGGTTTTGAAAACGTTCCACAAGGAAACGTAGACCACCGTGGGAATCCAGCAATAGGTGTGGCGGAAAAGGGAAAATTAGATCCAACCCATGTGTCGGATCTAGAGTCGAAGATCGACAAACTTGATCGCTTCCTCCATTATTTGGAGGAGGGGCTTGATCACGAGCGCGGTAAGCGTCGCTCGTTAGAGCAGACGGTCCAGGCTTACTATATCGAGCGGTTGGAAGACCGTTCGAAGAGTGCGTACTCCATGTTGGATTACGAACGGAATTATCACGCTCTTCGTGATGAGCTGTCGTCAGCTCATCGCGATTTCGAGGATCTTTAGAACCGACATGAGAATCTCCAGATTTAGCACGAGAATCTGGTTCGTGACCACAAGAATCTCTTAGGGGTTCTAGAAAAGGGTGGTCAGATCCGTCCTCGGAAGAAAGCACGTACTAATGGTACGGGCGGAGCCAACCAACGTAAAACGTAGGATGCGAACGCAACTACGTGGCAATTATAATGTTTACGCATTGCCTCTGCGATGCAGTACACGGAATGGCTTAATGAACTTGGGTAGTAGTTTACTGCTACCCACAATAGTGACTACACGCTTAAATAAGTTTACCGTAGAGAGTAGTACTAGGTCATTAATTTTAAATGAAAGAACGTTTGCTCTTCCATGTATGTCTGCGTTCCGTTTTTGACGGTCCACTGCGTTAACAATGGAATCTTGTACGAAACGGATTATTGATTCTCGAGTCAGCAGAAATTCTCTGCTGACTCATTTGTTTTGTCTTTTTCAGTGCGCTTTGTGCGAACTGCCATGAGATTTTCTCATCTTCGATGTCGATCACTTCGACATCGACATCATTCGCGTCGTTGTTATTTTCGACGCGTGATGAGCATGAGCCAGAAATGGTTTTGCTCGTGCGAGTCCCCCCCCCTTAAACTAGAGGATCCCTCTAATTGGGTGGGTATACGTTGATGGCGTAAGCTATTTACGAAAATCGGTATATGCGTCGTAGACGCATGCACAGAATTATTGATGGCGAATTTGACCATCGGTAAGAACTCGCTCCAGTTCGGATACACTTGGACGTAACCTCGAAGTATCGCTTTAAGTCGTGATTGACGCGTTCCGTCTGATCATCTCACTCTGGATGATCAGATGTTGACAAAGTCAGCCGTGTTCCGATCTCTCGGAACACGGATTGCCAAAACTCCGCCGTAAACCATGGATCTCTATCTGAGACCAGCTCACGGGGTAACCCGTGGAGTTTGAATACCTTGTCGATAACGACAAGGGCACAGCCCGGAGCCGTTATCGACTCTAATACTGCAGCAAGATATACCATCTTGCTTAATCTGTCTACAAAAACAAGGCTTTCATGGTTTTTGTGATCGTCTTCGGGAAATCCGAAGCCGAAGTCCATACGGAAGTGGAAGAGGTTGAAGAGATGCACGGGATGAAGGGCTAGGCTTCACCCGTTGACATACCTCGCAAGCACGAATGTACTTGCGCACGAACTGAGACTGGCGGGGCCAGTAAAAGTATCGACTTACTGTGAGATAAGTCTTCTCACGTCCACAATGCCCACTTGTTGTGCATCGTGACACTCATACATGATGCGCAAGCGCAAATCATTGTGAGTTGGAACGACGACACGTGGAGTGTCGCCGGCAACGGCTGTGTAATACAATAAGCCGTTGCGTGTTGTGTATCGATCGGATGACGACCGATATAAAGCAGGTAAATCTTTGAAAAAATTTATTTGATGGATTCATCAGATTACCATTAACGCAGAAGGTCCTTATCTTCTGCGTAGGCTTGCTTTATGTCATCAAACAAGGTTGATAATGGGACACTTAAAATAAGTGTTGCAACAGTAAGATTACTTTCACTGTTGGAATGCGCAGCCAGCTCATATCGGGTCGGCGTGATAACGCATCAGCGATGACATTAAGTCATCCTGGTTTATATTCCACGGAGAAATTATACTCCGCGAAAAGGAAGGCCACCTCGCCATTCTTTGCGAGAGGTATGGGCTATTTACGGCCGTGCATTACGACGCATGGTCCGTATATACGATGAACGGTCTATCTCCGAGGAGATAGACCCTAAACTTAGCCAGTGCATATTTCATGGAAAGGAGTTCCTTCTCATGCACTGGGTAATTGCGTTCAGCTGGTTGCAGCTGACGCGATTGGTAACAGGCGACGCGCTCCGCGCCGTCTGTATCGTATTGCATTAACGCGCAGCCGATTGCGAAATCGCTTGCGTCATAGACCACATGAAATAGTCTGTCTTGATCTGCAATCGCTAAGATGAGCGATTGCATCAAGCTTTGCTTGATACCTTTAAAGGAACGCTGGCAATCAGCGCTCAGTTGCCATTTCTCGTCTTTTTTCAAGGGACGAGAGAGATATACTGTCATCTCGGTATAATTGCGGGAGTACTTGTGCAAGTTCGCCGCTAATCCAAGGAACTTTCTAAGTCCTTTAACATCGACTGGAACTGGCCAGTCGGTAATTGCCTTGATCTTTTCGGGATCCGGGCGCACGCCGTCTTTACCGAAGATGCACCCAAGAAGTGGTATTTTGCTTGCAGCGAATATACGCTTCTTGAGATTTGCGTACAATTTATGCTTTTGCACAAGTGTAAGAACCTGACGAACGTGAGTTTTATGAACTTCCACGTCCGTCTTTCCGTCCATGGCTCGGCTATGGACGAATACATCGTCAAAATAACTCGGTGCGAATTCTCGCACCGGTCTCAACAGATCCGTTACGCATCTGTTGAATGTTGCAGGGGCGTTACTAAGCCCCTGTGGCATTACTAGCCATTCCCAGAGCATTCCGCTGGGAGTGCTCACTGCTGTGTACGGGATGTCCCGTTCACGCAAAAGGATCTGATAGAACCCATCCATCAGATCCATAAACGAAAAGATCGTACTCTTAGACATACCATCTATGATTACGTCTTTTCTCGGTATCGGCGCTTGAGCCGGCACTCTTGCAGCATTCAGTTTATTGAATGCGTGCACTATCCGCCACCCTCCTGTGGCTTTTCGACACAGAAGGTCGGAGAGCTATGTGGGGAGGTTGACTCCCTTACATGGCCCGCTTTTACGTATCGAAAGAATTTATCGATCGCAAGTACTTGTTCACGAGGCAGTGGCCACTGCTTCATGACACAGTACTTCGAGCCCGGTTTGAGCTTGATCTCATGTCGAGTGCCTTTATCCTTAGGCAACTCGCATGAAAATGTTTTAAGGAATACATCCCTAAATTCAGTCAAATCATTATATAAAGGATTTGTCTTAAGTGACTCCGAGAAATGAGTAGTATATCTCTCAATCCGAGTCTTCACATCGAGGACAGTTTCGTCCATCGATGAGCTGCTGAGAACCCGTTCGTTCTCTGCAAAATTATTGCTGACGGTATATCGGTTACGTAATTGTCCTCTGTGACGAGTACGTTGATCTGCTTAATTCTACCACTATGCAGATCTCTCATAAGAGTGGACGTATCCACGAAATACTTCTTCGAGAATACGGTTTGCACGCTCCATCTGACCATCTATTTAAGGATGATTAGAAGATGATAATTTCAACTGTATTCCAAGTGATTGAAGCACAGTTCGCCAAAATTCCGCCGTAAATCAAAACTCGATCTGAGACCACTTCGTGGGATAACCCATGGAGTTGAAATGTCGTGTCGACAAAGATACGAGCACGACTCCGGGACTGCAGATGATGTGCCATCTTGCTATAACGATCAACAAACACAATCATATCATTAAAATTGTGATCGCCTTCGGAAAAATCGAACGAAGTCGATAGATACGGACTGCCAACACTCTGCCGGAACAGACAGAGGTTGTAACGGAGCGCGGGATGATGCACTTGGCTCCACGCGCTGACAAACTTCGCAAGCATGCATATTTCTGCGGACGAACTAATACTGGCGTGGCTAGTAGAAATCGCGACTTGTCGTAAGATAGATTTTCTCACGTGCACGACGACCAATCATACATGATGCGTACGCAAATCATTATGCGTAAAGATGACGACACGAAGTGATACAGTAATCTATTGCGTGCTGCGTATGGATCTATACAATTTCGACGATTCCTTTGAAGGATTGTTGGGTTTGGTTTCTAAGGAATCCGTCAACATTTTATGAGCCCTATCTTCTTGATAAGCTCTTCTAACGTCGCCGAGTAATGTTGACGCCGGAACACTTATTGTTGCAACAGTGGCCTTATGCCAACTGTTGATTTGCGCAAGGGCTCAAAATCGGGCCGGCGCGAAAGGGCATCAGCAACGATGTTAAGTTGTCCTGTTTGATACTACACGGAGAAGGCATACACCGCGAAGAAAGACAACCATCAAGCCATTTTTTGCGAGAGGTATGGGTGTTTACGGCCGTGCGTAAAGACGCATGGTCCGTATATACAATGAACGGTCTACATCCCAAGCGATAGTTTCTAAACTTAGCCAGTTCGTAGTTCATGGCAATGAATTCCTTGTCACTGAATATTTGCGTTCAGCTGGTTGAAGCTGACGCGATTGATAATAGACCACGCGCTCTGCGCCGTCTGTGACATATTGCATTGCGCACAGCCGATTACAAATTCGCTGGCGTCATAGACCACATGAAAGTGTCGGTATTGGTTCACAACCGCTCGGATTGGCGATTGCTTCAAGCTTTGCTTGATACCTTCAAAACAATGCTGACAATCAGCGTTCCATGACTACTTCACATTTTTCAACAACGATGAAAGATATACTGTCATTTCGGCACAACTTCGTGAGTACTTGTGCAGGTTCACCGCTAAGCCGAGAAACTTTTGAAGTCCCTTGACATCGACTGGCACAGGCCAATCGGTTATCGCCTTGATATTTTCCGGATCCGGGCGTACACCGTGTTTACCCACGATGCACCTATGAAGTGGTTGCAGCGAATATCACTTCTCGAGGTTTGCATACAACTTGCGTTTACGCTTAATGTGTAGGATACATTCGGACGTGGTGCGATGTACGTCAACGTCCGACTTTCCATTCAAGGCTCTGCTATAAACAAAGACACAATCAAAATAGTTCGGTGGTAAATTCCACACTGATCTCATTAGATTGGTTACACATCTGCTAAATGTCGCAGGGGTATTACTAAGTCCATGTGGCATGACTAGCCACTCCATAGCATACTGCTTGGGCTGCTTACTGCTGTGAACGAGATATCTTATTCACGCATAAGGATAGAATCCATCCATCAGATCCATTGACGAAATTATAATACTGTTTGACATATCATCAATGGTAACGTCTTTTCGTGGTAATGGCGTTTAAGCCGGTACTATTGCAGCGTCCAATCCATTGAATGCACGCACAATCCGCCATCCTCTTGACGATTTACGCACACAGAAGGTCAAAAAGCTATGGGGAAGTTGTTGCGACACATGGCTTGCTGCTGAGCGATCGGCAAAGAATTTATGGATCGCTAACACTTGTTCACGAGGCAATAGCCATTCCTTCATGACTCAGTATTTCGAGCCTGGGATTTCGTCCATTTCGTGTGGAGTGCCTTTATCCTTAAGCAACTCGCACGGGACTGATTCAAAGAAGACATCCTTAGATTCCATTAAATACTTATATAAAGGTTTTGTCTTCAAAGACTTTCAGGATTGGGACGTAAGACGTTCAATCCGAGTCTTCTCATCGAGGATACTATCGTCCATTGATGAGCTGCTGAGAACCGTTCGTTCAAAGTAAATCCCATTGCCGACCGAATATCGGCGATGTTGTTGTTATCTGTGATAAATGCGCAGACCTGCTTGACTTTGCCACTACGCAGATCACGCAAGAACCGTTTCGGGTCAAGCGTTGGTTATTGATCTATCTTTAAAGTTGATTTCGGAGGCGCTATTAGTTCAAACAATTCAGTGCATGCTTTTTCAAAGAATACACCAGTTTTCGCGAATAGCTTACGCCACACACGTATATCCACCTTGTTTGAGAGTGACTCTTTTCGAAGGGGAGGGGATCGCCCGAGCAAAGAACCTTTAGCACTTGCGGATCACGCATAAGCGCTAAGGTAAATGCGAAGGATACCAATGTTGATTTAATTGACATTGAAGGAGGAGTGGAGAAACTCAGTAATAACAATAATGCTATTAGTGACTTTGATGACGATGCTGAAATACTCAGCATCAAAATTAGCATTACTAATTTGAACGATAATACTCTTAATAATAAAGAGATTGT
>NC_090615.1:1187550-1199371 GCF_004359215.1 Bremia lactucae | reverse complement strand
AACTATAAGCCATAGAATAAGTGACGGGAGCGGTAATCCAGCTCTGCGTGTGCTTACGTTGTAGGAAGTAGTTTTCAGACTGATTTATATGTAATCGTATTTAATATTAATTTCCATTTTTAACCAATCCTAAAATGCCATCTTTCAAGATAGACACAAGTATGTTTTGCGAGCGTATCTAACTAGATACTTCGCGTAACGGGTGACGCTAGCCGTCATCCCCGCTAATGTGAATGCCTCCAGGTACATCACATACACAAGGGTGGGTCAGAATGTTTAACACACCCAAGTGGTAGGTAAAATTACATCACTTATGTGATTGACCTTTCCTTTAAGTACGAAATGTACTTAACGAGAATTGTGTAATATCAGGGTAACTTTAGCCGTTACACCATCCTCCCTTTAAAGAACGAATTTACATTTTGAAATTCGTCACAGAGGACAGAGAAACAGTGGGCTGCTTTACGTGCCGCTGTGTTCTCTCATTCGCTCTTGCTACCTGTGCCTTACATGGAGCCGAATATGCCACCTAAAGGGGAAAGTTGGTGAATCGTCTGCGAAGACACCCACTCACCCACGCGCAAAACGCACGCGCCGCGCTAATACGCCGCCGTGGCCCATTGCCACATTTACAACGCAGACAGCTACCTCTTAAGTCCGTTAACTGGGATAAATGATCCATACTACTTTCACAGTGAGGATGTCGATCCGTCGCTCATTGTTGACTGCAATAATCTACACCGCTGCCATCACTTCTTAGTATTGATAAAGTCAACGAGCTAATGAGGAAGGATGATGGTGCTTTATTGCCCTTCCAAACTTCACTCATTGCTCCTAACATGGAGACACCAAAGTTTTCTAATGCTGTCTCATCGTCTGCCTGATTAGCGCAGCGACCATTAATGAGAACGCTGCCCGTACAGGCGCAGCTGCTTTCCGCTGGGTAAACCACAAAGTCTTATGATCAGACGATTTTTTATAATGGCTCTGGCATAAAGGAGCCTGAATATAAAGCTCCGCCGATGTCACGAGGGCGTGCTCAGTCGGTAACACAAGCCAGTCGTACCGAACGTGTCTATGTGACGGGTGGCATATCACTAATGCCCCCTCCATCTCAATGGCCTCGTGTCGACGGGCCGAGAGCGTCGCTCCTTGAGCGCGCTGTTGTAGATGCACGAATTATTATGGCGTCTATGATACATGAAAGGCTCAGGGGACAACGTTTGGACGTATTACCCCGATCCCGATAGTGTTGCGTTCAAATCAAGCGCCCGACCAATACGAGACGGATTGCAGCGTAATAATTTCGCCCACTCACGTGTAAAAGAATAATGGGCGGTACTGAAACCCCTGTTTGTTCTCACAACGCCACTCCTGTTAGTCCATACTAACGATAAGGCCTCAGCTGGTGCTCCCTTTCATAGGAATCACCAAGCCGGGCACGTCAATACGTAGAATTTCGATCGATTATCAAAAGTCGGTATTCTTCGATATCCTCTCCACCGGACAAGGATCTGATGCTTTTGACTCACGGAGTGGTGGGCAAATAACCTTTCAACAAGGAAACGTTGAATTCCCACCCGCATCCATCAGAGCAGGCGGCGACCGATAGGAGCGGCGATATCGCCCACCTACTTGCGGCTGCCTTGCCTTCGTCCATTCAATCGCAGGCGTTAAGCGTTGCTTAACGACGTATTGTGGTCCTCGAGGGTCTTGCGACTGACCTCGAATCTTTATTATGTCCGAGCGAAGGATCGTCAGGATTATGAACGCCTGAAGACTCACTCGGACTATCTGGAGAAGATAATGCTAAGGGATCCGCGTTACTCGCGTGATGTCCCTCGCTCTCTGAGTCCTTTACGTTACCATGGAAAGAGGAGGTCGGAAGCAACTCTTTCGCCTCTCTCCCTCCACCAACTGTGGAGGATATGCGACCTTACTTGGGCCTACATAACGTTTGAGACAACCCACGAGCGTCTTCATGTATGGCGGGAAAGTGAGCCTATAATTTAGGTCTTTAACCCCCTCGACCACAATTAACGGTCCAACGTAAACATGGCAAACATTTTGTAGTACCTGCACGTAGTGCACAAATCGCATTCTTAGGTAGAGGAGCAGTACTCAATAGTACTTTCTCTTAAACACTAAAGCGCTCATTGTTTTTGCTATTATTTCGGTCAGCATTTTCTTTTTGTATGTCATGTGCGCTTGCCATCGCATCACGAGCTTTTCGTGTGGTGGCGAATCGCTCATCCACAAGACGTGGAGCCTCGCTCACCGCCGAGAGGTCATTCATAGGACGTAATATATTGACAACTGCTAAACTCGCAAGGTCACAAGGGCAAGTTTCTCTCTTTGCAATGACACCCTCGCGGGTCATCGTCGTATTGACGAAACTATGTCCCTCTTTCGCACCGAGCATTGCAAATGTCCTCCTCACTAAGATTCGGGCTGCGCACGAAAAAGACTGGCGCCCGAGAATGGCGCAGTCCATTAATTCTAAACGGTGTCTCACCCGTAGTGGCGTGAACACAGTTATTTATAGCGAACTTTACAAAGGGCAATTGCTTGCTCCATTTTTAGGGAGTTGCTATCGTGCGTGATACATCCGCCACGACCCGATTAGCACGTTCTGTTTGGCCATCGGTCTGAGGATGATCTACGGTCGACATGTGGAGCTTGCGACCCAGCAGCTCAACCACATGACGCCAATAAAAATAGACGTCAAACGTGGATCCCGGTTCGATACAGTGTACTCATGCATCCCATGTAGTCGCTACGCATGATCCAGATCAAGAAAGCTGCCTCCTTGCCTGTGATCGATGTTTTACATCATGCTAAATGCACCATCACGCTCAGTCTGTCTGCAAAGACGACGAGACCCGACCGCCCCTTGTGGTCAGGCGGCATGTCAAACATGAAGTCTAGACTTATTGTCTTCCAACAATCCGAACCGGCAGCGGCTTTAATGGCGCACTGCTGGACGGTGCTGGCTTTACGCGCTGACAATTTTTGCAGGAGCGAATATATTTGGCCACCCATCGAGATAGGTGTGGCCGCTAAAATTCCTCTGACTCGTAAAAACAAAATTTCACGGCCCAGATGCCCACTAGATGGAGCATCATAGAGCCCCTGAAGTATTTTGAGCTTGAGATTTGTGTCATGAGGGACATGGATTCTCAAGGGATCACAATGTGACAGCGGATGCCATAAAGCCATTGCTGTAGCTAAAGTGACTTAGCTTTCCCTTCAGTGCGACGGAAGGGTAACCGTTCGTCCACCAAAGTGATCCAACAGCACGCGAAATGTTCGTCCTCACTGTAGCTTTCCTTAATTTCGGAGGCCAATGAGTTCGTCATGTGGTATGCATTCATTCCGTTGACGACTCCACTTCTGCCATAGCACTCTACAAATGGTTCGGTGCCCAGCAGAAGTACTCGAAACTTAACAAGACCATACTTTATTAAAAGTAGCTCCTTGCTATGCATATGGTATTCCGTTTTGCGGGTTTTAAAAGCCGGGAATGATAAGAGATGACACGAATAACACCGTCGACATCCTTCTGCATGAGCGCGCTGCCGATTGCAAAATTGCTTGCATCGCAGACGACGCTAAAGGGCTTATCCGCGTCTAGCAATGCCAGGATGCCACGACCGGTGCCTCAACACGAGATTCTTTCACTGATGTGATCATCTACTTGTTCCGTTGACCAAACCCTTATTACATCTTATTTAAGGAGAGTAGACAAGGGCTGAGTTCGTTCCGCATAGATTTTTTGCTATACTTATGCAAGTCATTAGCGAGCCCTAGGTGTTGGCGCAAATCCTTCACATGCCGTGGGATTGGCCATTCCTTAACCAGATTTACTTTTTCAGGGTCTGCTCGTACACCATATGTACCTACGATGCAGTCCAGCACATATGTCTCGAAGACCCCTATGACGCACTTTTGCAAGTTGACGCACCATTGGGTGTCCTCCAGAGTCTGCAAAACCACAGCGATGAATGACGCTTGTGTGAATCTATTTCGCTCAGACCGTTCTCGGACCTACTACGAACGATTACATCGTCAAAGTAATGGGGCGCGTAGGCACGGTACTGACGCATCGCGCGAGCCAGGATGAATATCGCTGGTGCATTCTATAAACCTTGAATCATCACAATACACTCTCAAAGCAAACCGCTTGCGATGCTTAGTGCCGTTTTGGCTACATCGGACTCTTATGAGTACTTGACAGTAACCATCTCTTAAATCCAACGCGTAAATGATAATTGACTTTACTATGGAGTTCAGCGAAACATCGTTCCGCGGGCTTATTCTTTCGGCGACGGTCATTGCCTGGTCACAGAATACTTGGTGCCAGATTATGAATCAATTTCGTGCCCGATGCCCATATCGGCCGGTTGGCGCCTCGGCACTTATCTAGAAACACATTACGATGTTCTCACAGAATATAAGAAAACGGGCTGTCTTTCAAGGCATTCCAGCCTTGAGCAGCAAAGCATCTTTAAGTCCGTTTCTAGGACGCTCTCGTCCATTGTGGACGACGAGCAACAGTCCATCAAGCTCTCTTCTGGGACTGGTGCGACTAATTCGTGGATCTTTCCTTTCTTATGTCCGGACAGGAGCAGATCTCATGGCATCTCCCCGAGTTTTACTATCTCCTCGGCAGATTTTAAGACGTGCTGGAGCACCAGGATAAGGTCATTCAGACTCTGCATACCTAGCACTGCAAAATTCTGTCTACAGGAGAAGTCATTAAAGTTGAAGGCGACTTCTACTTCAACTCCCTTAGGCTCTATGAGCGCACCGTTCGCTAAGCGAACGATCGCCTCTTCTCGCTTGCCATCCCGGCAAAGCGACTCAACACCGCCGGCCTCTTTGTTAGAGCCGCGAGTTTTACAAAAATCTGTAATGCACCCGAATCCGCGGGAAGGTCATCACATGGTCATAGCCTCGTACTCGAGCATTATAGACCAGCAGGGTTGAGGTCCGAAATTTCGAGACCTTAGGGACTAGACTACCCATTTGTTCGATAACTCTGAACTAAGCTGTAGCTTTTAAGTCCACGTCGTTAGGGCATCCCACCCCTACTTCGATCCTGCATTTCCCGACCTCTCAGTGGTTGACGCAGAACTCACGCGTCATTCACGGTGCTTCTTGCCATCGCCCTTTAAAAAGGGAGTCCCATTGCTGGGTGTCTTAACCCCAGCAGGGACCCTGGCATAGCAGCTAGCCATCACGCTTGCCGCACTTGTGGCAGACTACGTCTGCATTGTTTAATTCATAGGAGTGACATCTGACCTTTCGGCCGACGGCTTATACCAAGCTGTCGCCGAGGCATTGTTGAAGTCTTGCTCCTCAACTAAGGCAATTTGTATTGCCACTTCCATCGTCGACGGCACCTTTCTAAAAAGGGCCTGTCGTGATGAGCCGTGCCGCAGATCGCTCATGAACGTGGGCATCTTAATGTGTTCCGATATCGGATCCACACTAATAGACCCAACAGCGAGCGCATTCCCTGCATATAATCTTGCAGGGTCGCTTCGCCTGTCGCGCTCCAAAGAAGCGCACCTGAAGCAACACTACATCGTTCGGCGGCTGGTACATGGCGCGAATCTTTTCCATAAAGATCGCCCATGAGGATACGCCTTTCTGTCCGCCATAAGCGCTGAGTAAGCCCACTCTGAGGCCTTACCGCGCAGATGCGACATGGCGTACGACACCATCCGGCTGTCGTCCTCGATGAGCTACGCAACACCGCATTGCTCCACGGCTAAAAGCCACTGGACAATCGTGTGCGCTGCTGTTCCATCGAATTTGGGCGGGTCCATCGTGGCTAATGCGGCTGGGCGGAGAGCATCTCAGCAGTTCTTCCTGCTGAGAGCCTCGCTCCGAGCCTGCTCACGCCTCAGCTCGTCCTGTGTCTGGGTGATGGACTCCGCCAAAGCATGGCTCTGTTCCTCGGACGCGGCACCACGCTGTTCGAGCACGAATGCCTCAAGCTGCTCCAACCGAGCATCATGTTGCTCAGGAGGACTACCCAGAAGCCTGGCCAGGGCTTGCTCACCAAGTACCCGCGCCATATGCCCTGTCAACTCCTGATGATGTTCGGAGAGGTGGGGGAAAGAGCCCGATTAATATTGAGGCTCATCATCACGTACACACGCAGAGATGCGGGTCGTGGAAAGGATTCCAAGTGCTACCAAGTGTAGACGAGCACATCGTAATGCGGCCATCTTTTTTTACCAACAACTACAAAAATACAATATACCACGCTTTTCTTAGACACAACCCTAGCGTAGCGAGGAAGCGGTTTAACCAGCTTCTCTTGCGTGCGGTGAGGTAGTTGTGGTGAGCGCGTTAGCGACCTCACCCAACGAACAAAGTGCCTTAGTACAAGTGTCGTCACGGAAGTGGTTATCCGGCTTCACGTGCGCATTCGTTAGCTAATAAGTAGTTTTAAGACTGATTTATATATTATACAATCAATTATAAACACTTTTAGCCAATCGAAAGATGCCATATATGCCATCTCTGTAGATGTGCACCCCTTCGTGCGTATTAACTGAATACCTCGGCTTACGGGTGACGCTATCCGTCATCCCTTCCAATGTGAATGCACCTAGTCTAATTACTTTACATAAAGAAATTGACTTACCGTTAATTACACAAATTATACTAAACGGGTTTGTGTAACAATAGGCAATTTTAGCCCGTTACCGTAGTAGATTTGTTTTTAATAAAGTCAGCAAAAAAATTATCTGCACTCAGGACAAGTTTTGACATTTAAATATCGACTTTGAAGTCAATAACATTAAATAGTTTATTACAGCAAGAATGAATACTAGAAAGTATTTCTTGTCCTGTGCCGTCGTTATCACAAGTTGATTCTTCTTTTACAGGTGTCCCTCGGATAACTTCTAGCCACTGTGGAGGGTGAAAACATAAGTTATCCGAGGTTATAAGTTACGTGAGGAATAAACATGTTTACTGAATCTCACTCTACTGACTGTCCAATAAGATTTTACCCCTCCTGCTTCTGCATACGCGCCTCACCAATGCGCAAAGACTTCAACTTTGCAGGCACAGAGCCCACAAATGAGCCAGAGTGCCTTAGCATCTTAAGCTACAGCCCAGTTCAGTAAGAACATTACGCAGGCTGGTATCATTGGCATCTTAAAGAAGCGCACGGAGCTGGAAGTCATGACAGAGACTGACCTCGCTGCCAAGCGCCCACGTGCCGCACACCATCCTCAACTAACAACTCGAAGAAGCCCTGGCAACTTGGGTGTTTCAGTGCCAGGCGAAAAGCGTTGTCATCACGGGGGAGATTATCAAGGTTAAGGCTAAGTGCTTTGCTGACCACCTGGGGTTGGCTAAGGATGCTGACAAGTTCTGGAATGGACGGCTTCAGTGATTCCAGCAGCGAAACGAATTTCGTTGCATCCGAATCCATGGTGAAAGTGGCTCCACAGATCAGGAAGCCACGGAAGCTGCACTGCCTGAACTCAAGGCAACTATAGCTTGATATGAGCTCAAAGATGTGTATAACATGGATGAAATAGGTCTGATTCATATCACCAAAAGCATTTTTATGCGAGATTCATACTGATTTTTTAGGCCTACCTACAGAGTGGTTCCAGAAAAGACTATTTCACAGGGAAGAATTGAAGGTCTGAAGAAGGACAAAGTGAGCATTATTTGGATTTTGAGTACCTTATCCTAGCTGTACTTTACTAAAAAAGAATCTTCTGGTTCTTCCTTTCGCATTCAGACGCGTTTAACTATCGCATTTACCGCCAATGCTGATGGCTCCGAGAACCTTTTTTTACTGAAATATTCAAGATGCCACGCTGTTTCAAACGGCAGACAGGAGGACGGCTGGGTTTTGTTACAGGAATAACAAGAAGGCATGGATGATTGGAATCCTCTTCCAAGAGTGGCAAAAGAAACTTGACAATGATATGAGGGTAAGGTATATTCCATGCGATATTGCAAGCGTACCTGGAATTCAGTTTAACCAAGTCTTGCCAGTGAAAGGCAGGAAGATACTTCTCTTGCTAGATAATGCTGTGTCTCACAGAATTGAAGAACTGGAGCTTGGGAACATCAAGGTTGCTTTACTTCCACTGAACTGCACATCAAGCATTCAGCCCATGAATGATAGCATCATTGCCTCATTCAAGTGCCATTACAGGCACTTACACCTTTAGAATGCCGTAGGCCGTCATGAGCGAGGGGAGGCCAACATCTACAAGGTTGACCAGACAACAGCAATGCGGTGGTGTATAGGGGCATGGGAGGATATTTCAGTTACCACAGTAATAAAGGGCTTTAGGCATACGGGCCTCTTTTCAGCAGCACCGCAGTTGCAGATGGTGAACACGGAGAAGCAGATAATGGAGCTAGAGATGCATGCGCCTTAGAGAGGCTACCACCGAGGACCCTATGGCAACTGAGTATTTATTGAATCCAGATGAGGAGAAGGTGGCGCACGAGGAACTGGATGATGAGGTAATCATTGCAATGGTTCAGCAGACAGAATAGGATGAGAATTAGGAACCGGAGCATGTGGAGGAAGTTCAGGTCAGCAAGCATGAAAAGCTAAACTCCTTAGCTTTAACTACCACACTTCTGGATCTGTCAAATCCTTTTGATAGGGCCTTCCTTAGGCGCATCCGAGACCTTTTAAATTTCCATATGTACAGCAGCCAATACGCAACTTACCGTGGATTCCTGGCTGCACTAGCTTAGTAATGTGCTGGGTAATAAATTTTCTCCATCGAAAAACTTATATTTTCTCCAAATTTTATTAGTTATTAGCTATAAGTTAGACACCATAGAACGGTAATGGTGGAGCCAATATCCTATACGTTACTTGAGGTTAAAACATATGAGGGTTAAGTTATCCGTGGGACACCTGTATTTCGATATCTGTTCGTTCATGGGTACAAAATTTTCATATGCTTGCTCAGATTTGGAAAGCGTACTTATAATTACCCACTTTCTCCACGAGACGCATTGTATATTACGTACAAATTCAATGAAAAATTGCAAATTTGTAAGAGTGATCAGTGGCTAGCTGACCATTGAACGTAGCTTCAGCAGCTTCGCTTTTGTAACGAGGCACTAGGACTTGTACTGCTTCAGTACAAGTCCACTTCGCACTGCTTCAGTTGCGAGTAGTGCGTTACGTTACTTCACGTACACTAGTACGTGCAGAGGAAGACTACTCTTCAGACAACTACCTTAAAGAGGGTTAAACGAAAACTGTATTAATATAATTAAGTTTCTCTTCTTTCTATCTGTTAATACTAACTTTATTATAAACTTATACTAAACATGCAATTAAAATCTTATCTGTCTCTCTCTCTTTGTTTACGCTTACAGCTGATTAATCTGCGGATAAATAGATATAATGGCCTAAACCTATTTATGGATAAGATTTCTTAACATTACTATATAAATAAATATCCTCCAATATTTAATTTATATTTTAGATAATATATTAATTAACAACCTTTAAGGGTTAATTTCATGTAACTATACACCCGTTACATCAACCCTTTCTAAAACGACAATCACTCTGACTGTCATCGAATAAAGTGGTCACTATGTGACCACTTAATTTAGAAATGATGTTGATTGATCAGAACCATCATTTAAAATTCCATCGCATGAAGAACATATTTATGTGGGGTGCTGATAGTGCGGCGCCTTCGGCTGCGAATCGTGCAGCCGCGAGTGACGCACTGTTATCTCTTGCGGCAGACGTTCCATCTGCCGTAAATATCTTCTACTCGCGCAACACTTAATGTTGCGGGTGCACGTAGTGATTCACCACGTGAATACGACCCCTCTTTGGAGGTCGACTACGAAATGCGAGTCGGACGAAATGGCCTACTCGGGGAGAATAAAACAGTCGCCTGATAGGCGTCAGGCGGCTGACTATGAGCCTTCGAATGAGAGGGCTCATTCTGATAGACGAGTTAATTGCCTATTTGGTTCCGACGATGAGGATGATCCCTCATCGCCCGTTCCGTCTTTTGTACGCTCACCTGCACCTGTTTCTGTGCGAGGTGATGACGATGCCGTAAGCCATCGTAATAAAAGTTCTTGTGGTACCCCTGCTTCAGTGGGTGCCACTCAGGGGAGTGAAGACAACAAAGTGTATCATCTCGCCCCTGAGAAGAAGCCGTGGCTTTTGCCAGAACGGCTAATAAATAGCTTGTCTGGAAAGACTACTCCTCACAATAAATATCCCTTATTTATTGCGACAAAGCTACATGGCCTTGATCCCAGCGCGAAGAACACTCGCGCTGAGGAAGATTTCTATCTCAATGCTTTTCTTAAGCATCGATGGTTTAGTGGCAACAATAAGCAAGATAAAGTCTCGCTTATGCAAGCCTGGAGCGCGTTCATTCGCAATGTCAAAGACATTGGACGCGAAGCCTGGCTTCAAAACTTGATGCGAATCGCGTTAAGTTTGAGAAACGGGAACTCCAACCGGTGCAAAGTATAATTGCATCGGTTGTCACGTGCGGCTGGGCTCCCATGCCGCACGTGGGGTGATCCCTGTCCGTGTTGTGTTGACAACTCGAAGAGGCTATAAGAGGATGTTTATTCGCTTTCTTCGCCCTGGGGAAGGGCTCGCATCTCTATTGAGATGCGTGACGCGATTGACGTTTTGCAATCGATTTACAAGCGCCAAGGGCGCGTGTTTTCCGATGGGCCTTCTGAACCATCGGGTGGGTCTCGTCATACTGACGGACGAGGCCCTCAACGTCAGCAACCAGCTGGGAACGAGGCTCCTAGCTGTCATTTGAAGGTGCATAACCGCGCCAGCGAACAAGATAACTCGCTTGCTGCCCCTTCACATCACGGTGGTTCTGGATGCGTTCCACAAGGAAACGTTGACCAGCGTAGGAATCCACCAATGGTTGTGGTGGAGGAGGGAAAATTACATCCGAACCGTGTGTCGGATCTAATGTCGAGGATCGACAAAATCGATCACTTTCTTCATGATTTGGAGGAGGGACTTGACCACGAGCGCGGCAAGCGTCGCTCGTTGGAGCAGACGGTGCAGGCTCACCATATCGAGCGGTTGGAAGACTGTTCGAAGAGTGCGTACTCCATGTTGGAGTACGAACGGAAATATCACGCTCTGTGATGAGTTGTCGTAAACTCATCGCACTTTCGAGGATACTCGGAACAGGCATGAGAAACTTTAGGTCCAACATGAGAACCTGGTTCGCGATCACAAGAATCTTTTGGGAATTCTTGAAAAGGGTGGTCACATCCGTCCTCGGAAGAAGCCGCGTACTGATGGTACGGGCGGAGCCGACCAACGTAAAACGTAGGATGCGTTCGCATCCTACGTGGCAATTCTATTGTGTACGCATTGCCTCTGCGATGCAGTACACGGAAAGGCCCCATCAACTTTGGTAGTAGTTTACTGCTACCCACATTAGTGACTACACGCTTAGGTAGGTTTACCGTAGAGAGTAGCACTAGATCATTAATTTTAAATGAATGCGCATTCCGTTTCTGACTGATCACTGCGTTAGCAATGGAATCCTGAACGAAACGGATTATTGTTTCTCGTGTTAGCAGAAATTCTTCTACTGACTCATTTGTTTTGTCTTTTTCAGTACGCTTTGTGCGTACTGCCATGAGATCTTTCTCATCTTCGATGTTGATTTCTTTGACATCGACATCACTCGCGTCGTTTTAAATTCAACGCGTGATGAGCATGAGCCAGAAGTGGTTTTGCTCGTGCGAGTCCACCCCCCCCTTAAACTAGAGGATCCCTCTAATT
>NC_090615.1:1181400-1184817 GCF_004359215.1 Bremia lactucae | reverse complement strand
GTAGACGCATGCACCGAATTATTGATGGCGAATTCGACCATCGGTAAAAACTGGCTCCAATTCGGATACGATTGGACGTAACCTCGAAGTATCGCTTCGAGGACGCGATTTACGCAATCTGTTTGACCATCTGTTTCTGGGTGATCGGATGTTGACATAGTCAGCCGTGTTCCGAGAGATCGGAACACGGATCGCCAGAACTCCGCCGTGAATCTTGGATCTTTATCCGAGACCAGTTCACGGGGTAATTCGTGGAGTTTGAATACTGTGTCGATAAAGACACGGGCACAGCTCGTAGCCGTGATCAACTCTGGCACTGCAGCAAGATGTACCTTCTTGCTGAATCTGTTTACAAAAACAAGGCTTTTAAATCTTTCCAGATGTCTTGCAACCTTTCCCATTTATTGCAAGACATGTGGAAAGATTAGGCACAATACGGTGTAAAATTTATTTGCTCGTGTGATTGGGCCACCTTATCTTCAATGCAAACGCACAGGCGTGGCGGCAAGGCATAAGGAATTCTGCTACTTTACACAGGTGCAGCTACCGATAGAACGATCCGGAGTTGGAAGGATGACCGCATATTGTGGGAAGAGTGATCTCGAGGGAAGATGTCTCGGGGATGATCTTTCGAGATTGCGAGGGGGGCTTTAGGAAACTTCCTTGCGTCGCTCGCGAGGCTCAGATTAAAAGGACTAATAAGTGTCCTATTCTGCGAATTCAGAATGTGTCCTATTCTGCGATTTTTTGATTGAAAGTGTTCTATTCTGTGTAATTTCTCTCAATATATATAAAGATTACTACGTATTTATCTTATAAACTGACTTTTATACATAGTTTAACACTATGTTTATCGATTTTTTGCACCGCTCATTCATGCAGATTGGCGGGGTTCGTATACTAATTTATATAAAGCAATGAACAGAACATTTGTCAACATTGCCAGTGTGGTAATATTGACAGTATTATCTGTCAAGGTAATTGTCTTTTCATCATTTATTATTCTTCTTACAATTAATATGATTATGTAAACGACTACCCCGTTGCAGTTAGATTGGGTAATTTTGAGAAACAATGTTTAATTTGCAGGGTTTTTCTACCTATTTAATATATGATCCTGCGACTAATCATGTAACGGGCTAAAGTTGCCCTAATGTTGCAAAGTCCCCCTTAAGTACACTTGGTGTACTTAAGGGGATGATCAAATACTAAATTATAGTAATTAGACCCAGCACTCGGGTGTGGTGTACATTTGTGACCAACCCTTGTGTATGTGATGCACATGGGTACATTCAGATTAGAAGGGATGACGGCTAGCGTCATCCGTTACGCGAGGTATCTAGAAAGATACGCTCGCAATACATATTAAGTGTTATCTATAGATTTTACATTTTAATTGGTAAAAATAGGTATTTGTGTTTAATTCTATTAAATATAAATCAGTCTGATATTTACTTCCTACTTGGTTAGTGCGCACGAGGAGACGGATTACCGCTCCCGTGACGTCACTTTACCAGAGTTCTTAGTGTGTTGGGTGAGGTCGCTTGCGCGCCCACCGCAACTACCTCACTGCACGCAAGAGAAGCAGGTTTAACCGCTTCCTCGCTGTGCTAGGGTGTGTGCTAAGTAGAGCGTGGCCGCATTGCGACGTGCCCGCCTACACTTGGTAGCACTTGAAATCCTTCCCACGACCCGCATCTCTGCGTGTGTACGTGAAGATGAGCCTTAATATTGATTGGGCTGATTTCCCCCACCTCTCCGAACATCATCGGGAGGTGGCAGGGCTTATGGCGCAGGGACTTGGTGAACAAGCCCTGGCCAGGCTCCTGTGCAGTCCTCCTGAGCAACATGTTGCGCAGTTGGAGCAGTTTGAGGCATTCGTGCTCGGACAGCGGAGGGCCGCGTCCGAGGCACAGAGCCATGCTGCGGCGGAGTCCGTCACTCAGATTCAGGATGAGCTGAGGCATGAGCAGGCTTGGAGCGAGGCTCTCAACAGGACTTTTGAGATGCTCTCTGCCCGGCCGCATCAGCCGAGGCCTATTCGGATGGACCCGCCCAAGTTCGATGGAACTGCGGCGCACACGATTGTCCACTGGCTTTTAGCCGTGGAGCAATGCGGTGTTGCCCAGCTCATCGAGGACGACAGCCGGATGGTGTCGTGCGCCATGTCGCATCTGCGCGGTTAGGCCTGAGAGTAGGCTTACTCGGCGCTTATGGCGGACAGAAAGGCGTTCCCTACATGGGCGATCTATTAGGAAAAGAATCGCGCCATATACCAGCCGCCGAACAACGAAGTATTGCTTCAGACGCGCTTCTTTGGAGCGCAACATGCGAAGCGATCTCTGCAAGAGTATGTGCAAGAGATGCGCTCGCTGTCGGTGTCCATTACCCGAGGTCCGATTCCGGAGCACATTAAGGTGTCCACGTTTATGAACGGACTTCGACATGGCCCATCGCGGCAGGCCCTTTTCAGAAAGGTGCCGTCGACGATGGTAGAGGAAATTTAAAATGCCTTGGTTGAGGAACAATCCTACAACAGTGCCTCGGCGACAGCTTGGTTTAAGCCGTCGGTCGAGAGGTCAGATGCCACTCCCATGGAGTTGGGCAATGCAGACGTGGTCTGTTTTGAATGCGGCAAGCGCGGCCATATGATGGCTCGCTGCTATGCCAGGATCCCTGCTGGGGCGAAGACGCCCAGCAAGAGGACTCCCTACCCAAAGGGCGATGGCAAGAACCAGCGTGCGAGACGCATGAGCTCTGCATCGACCACTGAGGGCTCGAGAAATGCAGGAGCGCAGTAGGGGCGAGATGCCCTACTGACGCGGACTTTGAAGCTACCCCTAAGTTCAGAGTTGTGGAATAAATGGGTAGCACCACAACCCTGCTGGTCTATAGCGCTCACCGACCTCAGTGGCCGAGTGGTTAAGCACTGGAACTGGGACCGGGAGGTACGTGGATCGATACCCGCGGAGGGCGGTACGATGACACATCGCCGGAGATAGGCTAAAAAGCAGACGAGCAACCATCCAATGGATGGCCGCCCTGCCAACCCGCACCGAAGGTGTGTGATAGTTGGGAGGGAGGAGGCCCTGTAGCCGAAATTCCCCATAGTGTAATGAGGGGTGCGGGGTTCCAATAAGAGAACTTCGTAAAATTTAATCTCTATAGCGCTCATGTAAGAGGCTATGACCAGGTGATGACCCTCCTAGTGGATTCGGGTGCATCAAAAAAATTTGTGAAACTCGCGGCTCTAAGAAAGAGACCGGCGATGTTTGAGTCGCTTTGCCAGGATGGCAAGCGAGAAGAGGCGACCGTTCGTTTAGCGAACGGCGCGCTCGTTAAGTCTGAGGGAGTTCAGGTAGAACTCGCCTTCAGCTTTAGTGACTTCTCTTGTAAAGAGAAGTTCACAGTGCTAGG
>NC_090615.1:1158466-1181129 GCF_004359215.1 Bremia lactucae | reverse complement strand
TTGGTTAGCAATCGCCAGGATTGGCGATTGCCTCAAGCTTTGCTAGATACCCTCAAAGAAAAGCTGACAATCAGCCTTCCATGGCCACCTTAAAATTCTCTCCAACAATGAAGATATATGTACTGTCATTTCGGCATAATTGCGGGAATACCTTTGTAATTCCGCCGCTAAGCCGATGAAGTTTCGAAGTCCTTTTACATCGACTGGCATTGGCCAGTCGGTGATTGCCTTAATCTTTTTCGGATCATGGCGTACCCACGATGCACCCAAGAAGTGGTGTTTACTTGCGGCGAATATACACTTCTTGAGACTTGCGTAAAACTTATGCTTACGCATCGGTGCAAGAATCTTTCGGACGTATTCCAACGTCCGGCTTTCCGTAATGGCTCTGCTATGAACGAAGACGTCATTAAAATGGTGCGAAATCCCGCACCGATCTCAACAGATTGGTTACACATCTATTAAATGTCGCAGGGGCATTACTAAGTCCCTGTGACATAACTAGCCACTCACATAGCATACTGCTTGGGCTGCTTACTGCTGTGAACGAGATATCTTATTCACGCATAAGGATAGAATCCATCCATCAGATCCATTGACGAAATTATAATACTGTTTGACATATCATCAATGGTAACGTCTTTTCGTGGTAATGGCGTTTAAGCCGGTACTTTTGCAGCGTCCAATTTATTGAATGCATGCACAATCCGCCATCCTCTTGACGATTTACGGACACAGAAGGTCAGAAAGCTATGTGGGGGAGTTGTTGCCGACACATGGCTTGCTGCTGAGCGATCGGCAAAGAATTTTTGGATCGCTAATACTTGTTCAGGAGGCAATAGCCATTCCTTCATGACTCAGTATTTCGAACCAGGGATTTCGTCGATTTCGTGTGGAGTGCCTTTATCCTTAAGCAACTCTCACGGGACTTATTCAAAGAAGACATCCTTAAATTCTATTAAATACTTATATAAAGGTTTTGTCTTCAAAGACTTTCAGGATTGGGACGTAAGACGTTCAATCCGAGTCTTCTCATCGAGGACACTTTCGTCCATTGATGAGCTGCTGAGAACCGTTCGTTCAAAGTAAATCTCATTGCCGACCGAATATCGGCCATGTTGTTGTTATCTGTGATAAATGCGCAGACCTGCTTGACTCTGCCACTACGCAGATCACGCAAGAACTGTTTCGGGTCAAGCGTTGGTAATTGAGTTATCTTTAAAGTTGATGTCGGGGGCGCTATTAGTTCAAACAATTCAGTGCATGCTTTTACAAAGAATACACCAGTTTTCGCGAATGACTTACGCCACACACGTATACCCACCTTGTTTGAGAGTGACTCTTATCGAAGGGGAGGTGATCGCCCGAGCAAAGAACCTTTAGCTCTTGCGGATCACGCATAAGCGCTAAGGTGAATGCGAAGGATACCAATGTTGATTTAATTGACATTGAAGGAGGTGTGGAGAAACTCAGTAATAACAATAATGCTATTAGTGACTTTGATGACGATGCTGAAAGACTCAGCATCAAAATTAGCATTACTAATATGAACGATAATACTCTTAATAATGAAGAGATTGTAATGTCCGCACTGCGAGCCGGTCGCACTGAAAACTAAAATAAAACCGAGTCAGCTAGAGAAGCAGTGATCATTTCCTGTCGGCTAGAGAAGCAGTGATACGTTTCGTAGAGGATTCCATCAATGATGCGATGGGCCGACAGAAACGGAACCGTAATAAAAATGCAAGAGCAAACACTCTTTCATTTACCGTGAACGATCTATTCCGACTGTCTACGGTAAACCTACCAAAACATGTAGTGACGAATGTGGGTAGTGATAATTACTGCCCAGATATATCGGCCCGTTTCGTGTTCCACATCGCAAGGCAATGCGTACACGATCAAGCTGTCTCGTAGTATGCGTACGCATCCTACATTTTATGTTGGGCGTCTCCGCCTGTACCATCAGTACGAGGCTTCTTCCGATTTCGGATTACACCAGAACGGTTCAGGGCATCCACCAAAGTTTGATGCTCGCGAGCCAAAGGCTCATTGTCCCGGAACAAAGTCTGCTTCTTTTGAACCAGATGATCCACCCTTTCCTCCAAGGAAATGATCTTCCGACGAGATGTCACCAGCTCGTTTTGAAGGGACTGATTTGTCCTTTCGATCGCCAGTTGATCAGCCGCAACCTGTGCCCAATTTCTCAACTGGTCTCGTGAAACCATATCAACCGTCTCCGCTAATTTGCGGCGACGAAATCGCTCGTGATTAATATCATTCCTCAAATAATGAAGGGTGTGATCCAAATCACGATGATTCACGATTTGATTAGGGTTCGTCAAACGAGGATAGTTCAAATTTTCTTCACCATCACATCCGTTGACGGGTTTTAGTGGTAAGAAGCGTTTTCTTGTTGAAAGCTTCTCAAACCACCGTGAGGTAAACGAGGCTCGAACGAGTTATTTCGTTCGTTGGTAAGGGTATCCACTCTCGCACGATAATTAAGGAACTCGTCTTCAACTAATTTTGGACGTTTCGGGTCTCGTCTTGCAGTACGACGAGACCCATCCTCGTCGACAGAGGGTCCATCAGAGAACGAGCGCTTCCCGCGCTCGTTAAGAAATGAAGGTTCTCAATCCCTTGACGCATCTCGTAAGAGATGAGCGTCGTCCAATGAGGATCTTCAAAAAGGAATATGCATCCTTAGGGGTATGACCTGCACCCTTGGGGGGGAGCCCCCCCCCAAGGGTATCCCTGCCTCTCTAGACAAACGGTGCAACTTTTAGCGTGCACCGACTACGGCCGATTTCCAAACCTTTTACGGAAAGCTTAAGCTTTTCAAGCCAGATCTCACAACCTATGCTTTTCTTTTGCATATTCTACACACAGCTGTCCAAGCTTGGACCAAATGTTCGACATCCTTTGACCGTTTAAAGGAGTACCACCGATGCCGGTAAAAGGCATCGATGAAGAATTCCGTCTCATCCTTACCAGGGTTGTGAAGCCTGGATGAGTCAAACAACGGAATGTGATAACGATCGTTGGTCATACCAGACCATCGAATGAGGTTTCTCTTACAGGTAACCAAGGCCTATTTCCAGGAGCGAACCGCAACGTATTGCGGTCCCTCTCATGTTGGCTCATGTTCACGTTACTGTTTACTTGGCCCTTGGAGCGATCCCTAAAAACTCCTTTCCTGGTGATGCAGACTAGCACCACCACCAGCACTCTTTCCTTCACAACAACTTAGTTCCAGGAAAACTAGCACCACCATTAGCACTCTTTCCTTCGCATCCACTTAGTTCCAGGTGACGCATACTAACGTCACGAGAGTGGTCATCGCCCTCGGAGATGATGGCTCCCTACCAAAGAGGTGCGACAAGTCGAACAACCTCGTTATTACCTCGTTATCACCTCTCTGATTGTCACGTAAGAACCCAAATGCTTGACGGACCTGCCCTGGCTGATATGGCGGCCTCCACAGTAGCCACTGAGTCGTGCGATGCTGGTGACTTGGACCAGTCACCTACAGTTGGTGTAGCAGGTGACTTGTCACCGTCACATGCTACGTCATCAATAGATGACATGTTCCAGTCACCTTAATGGAAGTAGAAGGTGACGTATTCCCCACAGAAGACGCAGTTACGTCTACTAAAAATTTACATTACCAACAGCTGCACTGATCCGTGCAGCTACCAGCTTTGCGGCCTCATGGGCCACGCGCACAAACTTATTTTGTCGCCATGTTGATTTTGTTCAAATCAACGCAAAGTTAAAAGCCAAAATACTCGCTCACCTAGATACCATAAAGGGTGTTGGTTCATTTAGACAGCAGGACGCTGGTCATGGTATTGCAAATGAAAGCGGTATTTTGATCAAAACCAATAATGAAAATTTCAGGGAAAGTCATTATAGTATGTCCTGTCACCCTACATCAGTCACTATAGTGACTAGTGATAATGGAGGGTAATGTAACGGAGTGACCCGTTGCATAAGAAGTATTTCCTATACGAGGAATAGTAAACATTTTTTCTTATGAGAGAAAATTTCTAAGGAAGTACAAGATTATCATCTTTACTAATTTGATTTAAATTGTTTCACTAGACCCAGTTTAGTTATATTGATGCAATAAGAAATTAGCTCTATTGATCGGTTGATTAAGTATAAATCAACCCCGCCAATCGTTATAAGACACAATTGTGCTGGGCGCAAGAAGGCGCCATACTTGTTATTTTTTAATATTATAAGTTCAGTAGTAGATAGAAGATCGTTACGTAGGAAACTACATATATTAAAATGGTTTAACTTTTTTTCTCTATTCTAAAGCCTTACTCTTGACCTTCAGGCTAAAGACCTTTAACTTCATAAGAAACCTTCCTCTGCACCTTTGTGTATGTGAAGTTCGAGGCACCTTACCTACACTGTAACCAGTGTAAGGTTTACTAGTACGAGTGAAAGGTGCCCCGTAACATTATCTGTATACACGGCTTTATAACGATTAATGTGATGTGATACATACTACGAGCAATATTGCCTGTTTAACAATATAGTTAATATTAGTATATTCATTGTATTTTGTATTCGACACTCGTATCGGCGATCTCCAGAAAGAGACATGGTGGCCAATCTATATTAAGATTTATTAAGGGCTGGGTACTTAACATTTAAAAATATAAATATGGTTCAGTTCCCTTTTGATCTAAAAGCGTTCTGAGCCTTACTAAAACTTGTGCTGTGATCCCTAAAAGTTAAATTCTTCTCAAGGCATTAGCTCTTACGCAGTATTGCCACTTGATTCTAAATATCAATTAATCCCTTGAACGAGACTAGATACGCTCTACGAGCTTACACGACTATCGTTAACAATACTAACTGTAGTTGTATAGAACTACGTGACTTCTTAAGCCAATGCGACTTTCTGGCTCAAGGGCTAGATAGCTCCGCGATGCTCGGAAGCGATAAGCCATACGAGGGCAACGGAAAAAAACTATTTTATTGGATCAGAGACGTGAATAAGGCCAAGAACTCGGCTCTGGTCAGATCGGAGCAACAGCGAGTTGGCCTGGCCATCTGTAAACTCGTTGGCAGAGCCAGAGAATGGCATATCTGTATACTCCCCTTATCGAAACGCAGAAACAGCAATTGTTCCTGTGTATACCCCACCTAAGCAGGTTTACCGTGTGCGAACGCACATTGTCAAGGTAGAAAAGACATAGTGGACTATGTTCAAGCGTAACTATCTCTAGTTGCTGCTATGCAGCTTTACCCATTACCAGTGGTTTTTACGGACGGTCTTTACACGGGCGTGGCCAAATGGGAAGTCTTCCAAGTCCACCCTGTTACGTTTCAAGCGGCTGTAGACATATTGTGTTGAACGGTGTGTTCAACTTTACTTCAGCCAGGCTAGTTCTTTGAGCAAATCTACTTTGTCTAACAGACCCGACCAATGGACTCCAGCCTCGTTGAAGAATCATCCCAGATCCTTAAGCTGTTAAAGAGCACAGAAAAAATCGATATTTTACGTACATAAGCACCACGCTTGTCCGTTGCACAATCTGCGCAAAGCTCGAACGAGCATATCCCAGAAGGGCACCCCGCGCCTACTGGAAAATAACTATGACTTGTGGAGCCTCTACGAGGTGGAGATAAACATGGCTCAGCCCCAATATGTTATGTGCCTATTGACAAAGAACGTGGTACAGCGTGGAGACTGTGAAGGGCTTTGATAAGCCATATTCATATTTTAATTGACTCCGGAGCGTCTTTCAAGTATGCTCGGAGTCTCTTCACTGAAGGAAATCAGCAATATGATGTGGCACTTAAAAGCATAAAGGTAATTTGGTCATTATTTGCTTAGCGAATAGGAATCGTGACACCGTTCCTAAAAATGCATCGAACCTTGGTAACAGTTACGGACTTTGACAGCATGGAACGCTGTCTTGTCCTTGACCTGTATCCAAGGTATGTTAATCATAATTATGGCCTGACTTCAGCGCCATGAGCCATGATTGATTGGAGCTCTAAGACCAGGCGCAGCGCACATTACTCCAAGCGATGCTTTGGCTAGTCATGAATCCACCTTTGCCAGCCAACAAAAGGGCTATTGGCGTGATTCACTAATTGAGAACGTCAACAGTGTGCTGAGCATTAGAATGTTTGAGTTAATTTAATTCAATGTTAAAAACAATAGTCTTGAGTATGGCTCATTGATGGGTAGTTGAACAGCACGTACTCCGTTGACTGATTCTCGTTGAGATAGCGAATCTTCGGATGCTGAAATCATTGTTGTTCAAGGGCCGAGTCATTAAGGGTGTGATTTCTTCTATGCATGTGGAATGGCACGTAAAAATTTACCGTGTGGTGTCGGCCGTGATAACACCTCGGTTGATGTCGTTAATGACATTGTCGGCAGAATGCCAAGATATATCGAGTTTCGCCTGCTTTAAGCACGTGGATTGACACGTAGGAATTTGCTAAGTGATGAGCGCGGGGTATGTAACTCTTCATCGGATATCAACTTGAATATCGTCTTTAATTTAGAGCGGAGTAAGCTTTAGAAGCATTCTTACCTGGGGAGCAACGACATTTTGGCCTGTATGAAGTTTTGCGATTTCTTCCCAAAGACTGTAGAGAGATCAATCAATTGCTGCGATGTGCAAAGCGTCGATACTGATACTAGCAAACAGCTTTCAATATGCACTCGTCAGTGGGGTGGCTAATAACGTTAACGGTGATGGTAGCCTTAACATTATCTTATCATCCCATGTTCATTTAAATTTAAACGAAATGTCTAAAAACTAGATTGGCCAGGCATTGAAGGCTGGATATTTTATCGGAAATGGTGTTCATTTTGACCTATACTGAGTTGATTCCATCATCACTTTTGGATGAAGTCGTCCTCGAGAACACAAAGCGGCATTTAACGCACGTAGTAGATCATTGGTCCTTGAGGATACTGCAGATTCAATCATTCCGTTGTTTAAAAATTTTCGAGAGGCTGTGTATCATAATCTACCGTCAGTTTTGCCTCCTGATTGAGATGTCCGTCATGAGTTCGACTTGTTCCTGGCAACAGGCACTACGTAACACGCAAGACTTTATCAAAGGAACAGTGTGACGTTATTCGCGTTTATTCTCGCTAAGGGCGTGGCTGGAAACGTAAGTCTCCCCAATCTACACCGACAATTTGTGTCAGAAAGCCAAACGGTAAATGACGCATTTTGCATGCTTACAACAAGCATAACGCTGCTGCTATGCCACGAAAGACCCCAAAGTCCTATATAGAATGTTCCTCAGAACAATTAGGTGGGGTACGGTGCGCTCGAGATGGCTGTTATCAGCTGCTCATGCTTGCTAGTGACATCTTGCCTACAGTTGTAAGCACCCCGAATGAGATGCTTCGATAGATGCTGGTGATACCTTATGGGCTTTCTAAATCTACGGCTAATTCTACAGTCCGGTGACGCTACTGTTCCGTCCTCAACGAGGTTATGCACATGCTTACTTTAATGACTTTTTTGTCCATAGTCAAGTGCGGAGCAGGGTCGGTCCGACGTGAAAACCACATAGACCATCTCCGAGCTGCGGTCGAGTGCATGCGCATAAATAATTTGTATGATAACGCAAAACAATGCAACTTTGGCGCGGCAGAAATTCTCTTCTTATGGTACTTCATTAGGAAGCAAGGCCTTACAGCGAATCCTGCTAAGGTAAATGCTAAAGAAGGATGCGGATTGATACGGAATTAGCACTGAAGACGACGCTTCTCGAAGCAATATAGGAGATTCTATTATATGCCCGGTTATGGCTCTGCTCGATCCTGATCGACCTTTAGTTGTCGCCTGTGACTGATTCAACATTGGCATAGGCAGTATGCTATTACATAAACTTGTAAGGGGGCTTAAACGTGTCATTGCGTTCAAGTCTAGTCATTTTAAAGCTGCAGAATATATCAATTTAGTTTATGAGAGAGAGCGATTTGCTGTGAAATGTGCTTTCGACAAATCCAGAGTGCATCCGTTGGATCCAAGCCGTTTGCGATCTATCCATATCATGTATCTTAACGTACTGGGCTCAATCGCCTTAAATTTCAGATTATATAAAAATATATCGCAGTGGGTGGACCGGTGGCCTTCATTATTCATAAATATAACTTTGAGGTGAAGTATCATCCGGGAAAGCAAAATACCTTAGATGATGCGTTATCACACAAACCCGATCATGAGCTTGCTCATGCTACGCCTTTGTCGTCGCCAGCACTAATCCGGGTGGCCTATGCCAAAGATGAGCAGTGTTTAGCTTTGCTCCATGCTCTCAAAATAAATGATTGATTTTAAAGAACCGGATCTTTAATTGTCGGCACGATTGCGTGCTGAATTACATCGATACTCTTTAATAAAAGCCTATTTTACTATTCATTGATGTGGGCATCCTTCACGCATCGTAGTTTTTTACGATGATAAACTGAATATCGAATTTTCTGTGAGGTTTAGCGGTCATCCGGTCGAGAGAAGACTTACGTCTCAGTGAGCTATATTTATTTGTGACCGAAACTCTATTATTGGGTGAGCACCGATGTGCGCAGATGTGAGACGTACAAACGACTTAAAATACTCGGCCCACGTAACGACATTACTGCCAGTTAGCTCACTCGCTGGGTGCTGGAAATTTATCTGCATTTCGACAACACGGCTTTTTCAGTGGCGATTGGCTCTGATAGAGACACCAGATTTGCACATAGCTTTTGAAAGTCGATCTTCCGGGTAAATGACCCTAGACTGGACATGTCACAAGCGGATTTTCAAAAGATCGATTGTCAAACTAAGCGTGTTACTCGCGCCATTTAAGAATTTTTAGAGAAGGGGTGCAGAGACGCCGAAGCGTTGGAGATCAATGCTCTTGTGATCGAGTTTGCGTTAAAAAACGCTGTCCATGCCTGTGCAGGCTATACTCCTTTCTAAGGATCAATGCTGCCAGCTAATTCTTGGCTCATATTTTCTGAGCCAAGGTAAACCTAGGATGACATCAAATTTTTCATACAAATCCGGTACGATAAAATCGTCGTCGTACTGTAATTATTTTTATGTGTAGTGAAATTTCACTACGCGTTTCATTACTGTTATCGATGCGCCTATCGCTAGACGCACCGTCATCCTCGTTGGAGGGATGTTGCGCTCAACATATTTGAGCCTACGACGCTCTAGTGACTGGCGACATATAAAGTTTTTCGACGGTCCGCAGTCCACAAGGGCTCTAAGTAACAAATGATTTGTCACTTTTAATTTCCAGGTGATGAGGGATCCCTCATCACCAGGTGCAGAGACACTTAACGATTGTGTGTCTGGAGAAGCTTTAACAAGAGATTTGCAAATTCTCTTGAGGTTGCTGGATCAGTAGGGCGTTGCGCCCCTACTGACACCGACGTTTTTTGGCGGTCCGCCTCGCTGTTGCGATTTCGCAACAATGTCGGACCCGCGACCGTTGCCCTTTTTAGCATACGGTCCAAAATTACGTTCAGTACCTTTCGGTGCTGGGCATGGAGCACTACACTCATGAGCGTAGTGTCCTAATTTTGGCAGCGATGGCATTGCTGCAATCGCTTATTGCTCGAAAAGCGAGGTTTCTCGCTTTCGTCATAAGAGAGATCCATGGGTTCTGGACCTCCCAGTTAGTGTTGTTTTAGAGACGATATGACGACAAACTAGCCATGCCTGTCTCAAGCTAAAGTCCTCCTATTCCGCAACGGATATTGCTTCTTCAAGCGTATCCAGTTCCAAGCGGAACAGGTGCTTTACGGGACCATCCGTAAAAACTTGCATGAACACCAAAATCAACGTGTGTGCATGAACTGGGTTGTTTGCAATCCACCTCGCTAAGAGTCGTATGTGCTGGGCATATGCGTGAACATCACGCTTGCCTTGCTTGAGTTTCAGAAGCTTTGATCGAGCTCTGAACTCAGCCCTTGGCGGTTCAAACGTCTGTTTGAGCCGGGCTTTAAGAGCCTCTAGCGACCCAAACACACATGGGTCGCGACACTTCAGGCCTAGTGCCCAAGTTTTGGCACGACCTGCCAGATTTGATTGAGCAAATGCGACTTGCATTTGCTCGTTGACGATGTGACGAGCCCTTATGGTATCGTCCAACTCGAGAAACCATCTTAAGAGGGAGTCTTCTTCGAGTCCCCTATACTTTGAGATATCAATCTTTAGAGTTTCGGGACGACGCGTATGCGACCTCCCAGGTACAGGGGTCTGTACCTGTTGTAACCTCAGCAGTTCTGCCTGTTGAGAGCCTCGCTGATTAAGCAAGGCTACCTTCTCCTAGCCTCGTCAATTTCATGTTGTATGAACTTGGCGATGGCTGAATGGGGGGCGTTTCTGTCTAAACCGGACAGCATGGCCAAGATAGCATCGTTCCCTACGGTCGAACTCATTCGTTCCACCGCACTCCTTTCTATGGCACTTAGAAAGATGTTGCTATCACGCGAAACGTGATGCATGTTTCCGTAATCATTTAACATGTTCATGTTAGATGAAGGAAATGTGGTCCTTGGACGGACTACAAAGTGCTACCAGGTGTAACGGAGCAGTACGACTTGTACTGCTTCAGTACAAGTCCACTTCGCACTGCCTCACTGCGAGTGGTGCCTCACGTCACTTCACGTACACTAGTACGTGTAGAGGAAGTTTTCTCTTTAAAACACTTACTTCAAAGAGGGTTAAACGAAAACTGTATTTCATATAATCAGGTTCTTCTTTCTATCTACTTAATACCAACTTAATTATAAGCTAATACAAATATATACTAAAAGTCTTATCTATCTTTCTCTTTGCGCGCGTCCAGCGCTAACTGGACCGCGGAGAAAGTAGATATAATGGTTTATATCTACAAATGGATAAGTCTTTAGAATATTACCATGTAAAGTAATATTTTCCAAATATTATCTACCTTTTAGATAATATATTAATTCACAACCTTTATATGTCAATTTCATGTAACGATACAGTGTGACACAGCTTTAAATCTATACTTGTATCGCAATGGCACGGATCTACAATACTGGCTGGCCCTTTTCACTTGCTTAAAGAGGCAAATACTGGCCCTTTTCACTTGCATAAAAAAGCAAGTGAAAAGGAGTATTGTAGATCCGTGCCATTGCGATACAAGAATCGATTTAGGGCTGTGTCACACTTTTTAAAGCTGTACAATCACCAATCTTACATCGGAAATCCACCGATTCCACTTCGATTGGGTTTCGTTGTAATCAAGTACGATAAACGAGAAAGCAAGAAGGCATCGTTCTATATTTGTCTCTTGCATCATTAAAATAAAAGAACCACTGATGAGTAAACAACCCGTACCTCTAAAAGACCACAACTCTACCGCTCCTGCCCACCAACACTCTTTCGAAGCCATGACCCATCTCCGATCATCTGTATTCAAAGTTGAACCTCTCGTATGGCATCTTGCCTTTATCCATTGATGTCCCCAGATCAAGTCCGCGTCGAATCCGTGGATGCCATTCCGTCGTCCGCAATGCTCACGCCAAATCGCTTTGTGGCAGGACCAGCGTTCTACAACTACGACATGTATGGTGGATTGCGTCCAGGAGGCCTGGTGCACTTCTTCTCGACGGAATTTCTTGGTCTCGTCGCCGCTACATTCACGTCTGCGTTCATTTACATTGGCGTTCGCTACGGTCTATTGCCACTAATAAGCATTAAACTACAGCTCAACGACGATCAGATCGAGGCCATGGACCGACTTGTAGAGGTGCCTGCAGCCATGGCGTTCTTTGTGGGGCTCTACGCCGACGCCATGCCACTTTGGGGCTCCCGACGCAAGTCTTACATGGTCGTGGGCATGACCTTTAGTCTCCTGTGTCTAGCGATTATTGGCTTTGGTTGTCTCTTTGCAGAAGATTTGCAAAAAGCCATTGGCAGCAGCTTTAGCTACGTCATGATGCTTCTCATGGGCGGTGTGAGCTTTGGCTCGATGATTAATTTTTGCTCCGTGCATACAGTCGTCGTGACACTATCCCAACGTGAAAGCCTTGAGCGACGAGGAGTGTTTCAAGCCGATTACTTGGTCGTGCGGGCTGCGGGGCAAATTACAGCCAGACTGTTTGTCTTTTTGATCCAGAATGTTGTTCGAAAGGTTGAAATTTTGCTCTTGCTCATTGTGTTAATGTCACTGTCTGTGATAAGTATTGTGGTCGTGATTACTAGTCTTGATGAACCACTTGCGTATCTTAAAGAGAGTCTACGATTCAAGTGCGAAAGCTACTGGAAAGTCACGAAGCAAAAGGCCGTGTGGAAGATCTTGGTGTTTATCGCGAGCTTTGCCTTTTTTCTCAATTTTTCTTTTCCGGTGGTCTCGAATGCGTTTCGACAGTGGACAGACACAAACGACAGTGCGTCATGGTTACTGAGTACGAGCTTGAACGATTTGTTCATGATCGTGACTGTATTGCTATATAGGTGGAGATATCGCAACATGCTTTGGAGACGGCTCTTTGCTGTTGCACCAACAATGACCATCATTCCGCAAGGATTAATGGCTGTCTTTGCGATCCCAAATTTGTGTCGCCGCTCTTTTATTTATATTCTCTTAAATGGAGTTACCGGTATATCGTACGGTATCATGGCACTCATGGTACTCGTACCGGTTACTGAGATCATCGAGGAAGGCTCGGAAGGAGGAGTTGTTGGGCTCGCGCTGTCATTCGGCACCATCTTTAAGGTTTTTGCCAGCACGTTACTAACATCCATCCAGCGTATATCGTACTTTCCATCCAACGACGTCGTAGACACAACGCATCGACGCTGGTCTATTGCAGTCCTCGTGAGTATTACAATCTTCGCATATAGTTTGGCGTATGTAGCCATTCTCATTCTTCCGCTTCAAAAGCTCGACGCACAACTCGTGCGTATGTACGGAGGCTTCACTGATTATGCTGGCGCACTCACCGCTGCTGCATTCGTCATATTGCTCACTTACTGCGTCGTTTATAACATTATTCTTTTCAGCAACACCATTAAGTAAGTCAACTTGACTCATCTGCAGAAGCCATCAGTACTGGCAAAATCTTTGTGCTCATGTTTATCACCCAACACATGGCTACAATATATATTGTTTCATAATTGCATAGTCACTTCCTAATCTGCCGTATATTCTTATACCCCGTCAAGTCAAAATCACAGTGATGTATCGCTTTCACTTGTCGAAAATGCTTCTCTCTCTTTATTCGAGTATTTCCAATGAATCAGAAAGATCAACATTCTAGTAGTGACCACGTATTGGAGCGTGAAAACGATCCGGCTGTGCTACCAAGCAACAGATTTAAGACTTCCTGGACGTTGTCCGGATGTGTCATTGGCAGCAGCTTCGTCCTTCTTGTGGTGCTAAGCGCTTTCTTGAATGCTACGTTCTTGCTCTGGCCGCTGACAATTCTACGCTGGAGTCACTTGCTCTCGCATCGCAGCTGTACTTTAGCATTTCATTTTTTAGAAGGCAACTATTTTGCCATGCTTAGTGGATATTTGGAGCTAGTAGGAGGCGTTAATCTAGTCGTCACTGGAGACGAGAAGCTCGAATTCAAATCGCAAGAGTGCGTGCTCTTGATTTGCAATCATCGAAGCGAAGTGGACTGGATCTTTTTTTGGAACCTGGCAATCCGCCTTAACGTTCACGACCGTGTTCGAGTAATGCTAAAAAGTGTCATTCGATACGCTCCTGGTGCCGGTTGGGCCATGCTGTTGTTGCAATATCCATATATTAATCGAAATTGGGCTTCAGACGAGAAGCGTCTAAGTGAAGCGATTCGGTCGTATAAGACTGCCGAGAGGGGATTCTGGTTAGCCATGTTTCCTGAAGGAACGGCACTGTGTGATACGACGCTTAAAAAAAGTCACGAATTTGCCGAAAAGCAGGGGGAAGCGGCATGGAATTATGTCCTGCAGCCCCGAGTGAAGGGATTTGAACTTTGTATTGATCACATGGATCCGGATTATGTTGTGGACCTCACAGTGGCGTATTTGGAACTCATGAACGGTATTCGACCATCACCGGTACAAATTGCTTAGTTCTGGTGATTATCGTGCAAATTAGAACTAAGTGCTTTGATGACCGTTGTAGGTGCGATTTTTGTGGGGGCAATTTCCAATTGAAGTGCATCTGCATGTAAAGCGATACCACCGGTCAAGGCTGATGGTTCACAAGGGTTACATGGACCTCTGGTAATGTAATTGTGTATTGTGCGCCGGTTGTTGTCTGAAGGTGGTGTGACAATAGGCTCAAGCATCGATTTGCCGAAAAAGAAGAGCGTCTTCGATGTTTTTACGAAACTGGGTCGTTTGAAGGTGAGCAGTGCGTCCGCCAAAATCTTCCGCTGTGGAAATTAGTAATACCAGGAGCAGCTTTTAATGTTGGGCTGTGCGGGATTGCGCTTATTGTTATTTTTAAGTTTCCTCTTGGGGCGGGTTTGTTGTTTGCGATTAGCGCTACGCTATCCATAATTCAAGGAATTAATTTTGGCAAATAAGGAGAAGACAAACACTCCTACTATGTATTTAGCGAAGTTCTTACCAATTATTAAAGGGAATCGCTCATTACCCACTAATTGATTGGTCAAATTGACTTATTTTTATGGCTAATTGATTGGTCACCACTAATTGATTGGTCAAATTGACTCATTTTTATGGCTAATTGATTGGTCAAAGTCACTCATTTTTATTGCACCAAGGTCATGTGGTGGTACAATAAAAATGAGTGGATTTGACCATTGAATTAGTTATAAAAATGAGTGAATTTGATAAATCAATTAGTGGGTGAGGGCTCATCAGATTCGAAAGGTGAGGGTTCATTAGCGGTTCCCTTATTAAATATACTTAGACTTATCTAGTATTTTTTTTCCTGGTGTCGAGCTCGCAACGAACTTAAGTTACGCACCAGTGCTTTGTAATCACCACTTATCTACCGATAAGCAAGATTTTACCGGAAGTCATGCAGGCAACATGCAAAGTTCGCTCGCATCTCGGGAGACTATTTCTTATTCTTAATATCCTTGTGGTCGTAAAGATACCTGGCTGTAGACTTGCGTGTCTTCGGCCTTGCTAACTGGACCGTTAATGCCATGGCAGCCATCCATTAAACGTTGTGGTCAGCACTTCAAATGATAGACCTCTTATGAAGAATATATTTTAAGGTCCCATACATTTTCTGTCATAGATTGAAATGTAGCAGCTTCGTCATAAACCCCTTGCCAAAGAAT
The DNA here is from genome assembly GCF_004359215.1 of Bremia lactucae. Classification (NCBI taxonomy): domain Eukaryota; phylum Oomycota; class Peronosporomycetes; order Peronosporales; family Peronosporaceae; genus Bremia; species Bremia lactucae. The sequence goes on along the minus strand of NC_090615.1, from coordinate 1,165,855 downwards.
TCGAACATTTTGCGACGTATTGCGCTGAACCTACGCAATAGCCTGTAACTTCAACTATCTATGACGCACTGGACCGAAAATCCTTACAATGGCTTGTCACGGTCCAAAAAGGATCCTCCTAGCACGTACATTGTGATTCACCCCAGGAAGCTATATGCAGGATCGCCATTTTGACGTCGATCATGGCGTGACGAGCTTTCGACCGATTAAATTATCCGACTCGCGAGCCGAGATGCTCGATAAATCTTTGACACTGTCACATTCCCGAAAGGAATTGCAGCTTCCAGCCCTCTCTCGAATGTCGAGCCACGAGCTGGACGACATTGACGCTATTAGCTACTCATCAGACCATGAGCAGGTAATGACACCCATGGACTCCATTTCTTTCTCGCAACGAGAGTTTGCTTTCGACAACGTCCTATTTAACTATCGAGTTCAAGGAAGTTTACGTAGTGGATTAGCTCCCATTGCACTCCTCGGTTCATGGCACGCGGGGCTTGCCATATCAGCATTTGCTTCAGGAGCGACCGTCGCGTTTGTCCGTGCTGCTTACCGCCCATTGCTCTTATTGACAATGACGAACGATTATCAAAGGCAATATGTCCATGGCACAGCCTTATTAGACTGGGGAAATATTTTTTCTGTAGTGCTTGGACTTCTTTCAGACTGTGTACCAATTTTTGGCACGCGTCGGAAAGCGTACATTGCTTTGGGATGGTTGCTATGTGCATTGAGCTTCGCAAGTATTTGCATCATTAATATAATCACTATTCGCAGTGTCAAACAGTCGAACGCAGTCTTTGGACGCCTCCTCGAAGCTTTCAGTCTCATTGGCAGTATCGCGCTTCAGCTATCGTGGGTGGCAGCCATGGCTTTGATTGTAGGCTTTGGACAACGCGAGGTTTTAAATGAACGTGGAGGATTGGCAACACTATTTATTATTCTGTGGCAAGCTGGGGCGTTGACGGCGCACCTCGCGGTCGCCCAATTCCAGCCAAGTCTAACACTCTTTAACACGAGTGCGGCGGTTGTCATTACCTCAGTAGTCGTTCTACCCTTTATTTTTGCATTTGTGCAGGAAGATGAACAAGAATCTTTTGTTACGTTTACCGATCACATGGGAATTGCATCGGCTTTGCGTACGGGCTTCTTACAGCTTTGGGAAATCTGCCATGAAAAAGTGACGCATCGTGTATTATTGTTTTTATTGCTATTTGGGGTTCTGCTGAATGCCAAGGACCCGAGTGTGGAGAAAGCTCTTGCGAGTTGGAGTGGCTTTTCTCGTATAAATGACACTGAAAATCCGTGGGTACTCGTGTTCACAAGCGCTGGGACCTTTGTGGCATTGCTTTATGCAAAATGGAGACTATTAAGCACAGCGTGGCGGCAATTGGCTATTATTGGGACTGTCATTATGGTCATGTGTGCTTTAATAGAAGCTACTCTGATTACGACCAATACAATTCGTGCGAAATGGTACTTTGCGATCTTGACGGGGCTGAAGGCATGGCCCATGGCATGGCTTTCATTTCTAACCGTGCTGTCAGCTACAGAGATTGCGCATGTGGGATGCGAGGGCATCACGATGGGCCTTGTGCTTTCGGGTCAAGGACTTGCAGCTTCGGTTCGAAATACAGTTGCACATTTGATTACAAATTCCTTGAACACACAAAAGTTGATCAATGAAGATTCGCTCAGCACACGAGCGCGTGTCCTCTTCGCGGCGGTGGCCTATGCTACAGTAAACTTATTTGCGGTTGCGGCCGTGCCATGGCTTCCACGATCCAAGCTTGAAGCTCAGCAATTTCGTGTTTTTGGAGGCTTTAGCAGAAGAGGTGCTACATTCATTGTACTACTTTATGCAGTATTGCTAATTCTTGCCATCATTACGAATTTAAAGATGTTGTAAGTTCGCTTCTTATATTTATGTGACCATCCTTGCCTGATAATCAAATCAAATTAAGAAATGGTTCTAAAATTAATTTATAATATAGATGAAGCCAATTTCAATATTAAAAGAGCCATGGAAATCGGCTCGACGCGCTATTTTCTAAAAAAATATTTTATTAGATTGCAATTTTCGGCAAATTGCTTAACTATTTTGAAGATTGCTACAACAGCAATGCTGCACGATTAGCTCGCACTAGTTTTAGAACGCACCAGCTAGCACAAGTTGAGTACGTGTAAATGCATACAAGCCAGCTGACTAAGAAAAGGCGCAACTCCAACAAGGATTTTATTACGAATACAATCTGCCCAAAAAATGCCTTAACTCTCGGAAATATAATAAGATAAATACTCTAAAAAAAACCTTCGTCCCTTTGTCGCACGTTGTGTTATCGTGACACATCTCCGTGCCTGTTCTTTCCGAAAAGCGTCGACAGTCAAGTTGCAGCTTCATATAAAATCGTGACTACGCTACACCATGAATCTTTATGACGCACCAGTTTTTATAAATTCTTGACCGCATGCGCCCCCCCAACATTTAAGAGACACGTGGTTTTTTGCTCCGCGGTCATATCGCGCGATATCGTCTATTTGTTTCGAACTGAGCCTCTTGCCGTGGGACGTGATTGGCAGTAATATACAAAGGTCGAGCTCTGATGCGGGGATGTGCTTCAGATGGCCGTCACTTGGCAACTCGCTGCTAACACCACGAGTCTCTTTTCCACGATAGTATGCGACCTACTCAATTCACGAATGTCTTTCGTATCATCATCCTCTTGGCCGTCCTCTTGACCATCATAGTCGCCAAGGAAGAGCCGTATACCACGACGTACCCGACAAAATCAGGTATTCGAGCCTGGGTCGACCCTGCCACGCCTGCAGATCGTCAATCGTACATCTCGTCGCGCGGTCGGCCGTGGGACCTTGTCATGAGTGATGAGTTTAATACGCCGAAACGAAGTTTTCGACCCGGACACGACCATATTTGGACGTCTTTAGAAAAACCCGATGGCGTGAATGGAGCGCTTGAGCTCTATTCGCACAATATGACGTCCACGGCTTGTGATAGTGACGGCACGTGCTACTTTTACATTAAATCGGTCGATGAAGTCAATATCATACATGTGTACAATATGTACACGCACCCCCCTGGTTTTGTAGATGCTTACTTTTTCTACCGAGCAGCCATGGTCCAATCGTGGAACAAATTTTGCTACCAAGGTGGGATGATCGAAGTTCGTGTGCAACTCCCTGGTGTGGTGACCCCAGACTCGGGCAATCCAGACATTGCCACGGGACCTAGTACGCGGGTGTCGGCTGGTGACTATTACCCAACGTGGCCGGGGGTTTGGATGATGGGCAATCTTGGTCGTGCCATTTTTTCGGCCTCAACGAACCGAATGTGGCCATTTTCGTACGATGAGTGCGAACCGGATTTGTTCGAACCAACGTACCAACGCATAAGTGCGTGCAATGATAACCCGGGGTATGGATTAAACCCTAACCAAGGTCGTGGTGCCCCCGAAATTGATGTACTGGAAGGAGCGGCGGGACTCGTGTCGTCGTCATTACAAATTGGACCGGGCATGCCCGACGAGTTTCGTATCAAGGGGATTAATTACGGTATCGACGGAGAGGGGTGTATTTACTCAGGAGCGTGTAAGACCCCGGGTGCGAACTTACCAGATGTCCCGACGGCGTTGTATAAAAAAGAACGAGGTCACAAGACGTGGTACCAAGGGCTTCGGTACTCGGCCAATAATTTTTGCAAATCTAACGGCAAAGAAAAGCAAACGTACCAAACCGTGGCCGCTTCGGTGAAAGCAGGGATTGTCGAGAATACGTGCTCAAGTGATACTTGTCCTGCTTCGAAAGATGTGAATGGGGATATAAGTCTCATTGATGGCATGGGGGACGATTATTGGGGGATTAATTCCAATGGCACGTGCTTCCCTCTCATCAATGTCTACACGGGGGCGTACTTATGTGACCCGGACAATACTTTTTGGAAGTGTGCCATGCCCCGTGACGAAAATAAGACCGCAAAATCCAACGCCATGAGCTCTTTTAATTACCAAATGGATGCCATATCGTCCAATTGGCCTGTCCATGTTGGCGCGTACCTCGGTTTTGTGACGTATCAGCTCGAATGGGTCACGGGCAAAAACGGGTATGTACGATGGAATTTAGAAGGGAGTCCACTCTTTGAAGTCCCTTCCGAAGCAATTTGGGACGCTCCTCAGAATGCCAATAAAACCAACCCTCAGAAAATCATGTTGGAAGAACCCCTCTATGTGATTTTTAACGTTGCACTCTCGAGTTCATGGGGGGCCATGCCTCCAAATGCCGGCAAAGAATGCCGTGGAGACGGGACGGACCCTCTTGTGAACAAAATTTGTGACGCGTTTCCATTGTACCTTAAAATTGATTACATTCGGTTATACCAAGATTTGGCCAATGATCTTGAAGAGGATAATTACATGTCAATAGGATGTGACCCCAAAAGTCATCCAAGCAAAGAGTGGATCGATGGACATTTAAACGAATATGTAGACGATGACAATCCGCACAAGGTCGTGGCAGGCAAAGCATTCTGTCGTGTCGACGATGACTGTACGATTGGTGGCATTCTTGGCAAAACTTTGCTCAAGACGGGCAAGTGTGTTAAGAAACGATGTGAATGTACGTACTCGTCGTCATGGGGGGGTCCACGTTGTACCACGGCCGTGTCGAGTTCGTCGTCAAGTTCGATTACGACGAAATCCCTTATGACGAATTCGTACGGACCACCTTTTGGCATGGCAATTGGCGTGGCGATCATGACGGTCTTTTGCAGTTTTCTTGCCATCATGAGGTCGGCTACGAAAGAAAAGAAAGCCGACATTTTGCTGAAAAAACAGTCCAAGACTGCGGCAGGCTCGAGTACCCGCAGCAACGATGGCCTTGTTAAGAACGACGGTGATCGACAGTCTCATGGCAACAACAGCACGAATGGAAGACCACGGGACAATTACAGTCAAAATTTTGTGTAAGAGGTTTTCGGATTGAAAATGCTTGGTGACAGACGACGACATACTGCAAATGTCTTTTTAAATAGTTATAAGTAACGTGACGATTTAGTTTTTATTCATTGTGCTCTCATTTTTCCATTGGTTTAGTGAGGTTTTGTTCTTATAAGTAAAAGGAAAAAGAAAACGTTAAATTTTCAAAATAGTAATTCATTTTGAATAAAAAAAGAAAGAACCAGAGTTTGTGAATTTTCTTGTGCTCATATTATATATTTGAATTTTAGGAAATAAACATTATATTTATCAATCGTTTAAAAGTATAAAGTTTAGTTTATAAATCTAAATTGCTACTTTAAACGTTGAAGAAAAGGATAAGTTTAATTTCGAAAATTTACTTAATAATGAATACTGTTGCATGAGTAACCTTTTAGGAATGTAGCTGAATCGGTAAGCTGACATTGGTCGCTTACATATGAATAGATATTCACATTGCTCGGAGCCACCACCTTTCTACAAGTCATGTAGAGTTCATTGAAAAGTATGTAAATAATGAACAGTCTCTACTTCGTTTTAAGATTGTAAAGGTATGCATAAAGCATATCAATTGACTTTCCATACTGAGGCACTACTTAATACATGTAACGGGGCACCTTACGCTAGGACAGATAACAGTACTAGCCAACCTGCACAATTACAGTGAAGGTGATGCGACTTGATACTGACGTGTAGTGTAACGGTGTAACGGGGCACTGCGACTTGTACTGTTTCAGTACAAGTCCGCTTCACACTGCTTCAGATGAGAAGATATTATTTATTGAAAATTATTTTACCGAGTAATATTCTAAAGACTTATTATCGGTAGATATAGACCATTATATCTACTTCTTCCGCGGTCCAGTCAGCGCGACGCGCGCAAAGAGAAAGATAGATAAGACTTTTAGTACATATTTGTATAAGCTTATGATTAAGTTAGTATTAAGTAGATAGAAAAAAGAGCTTAATTATATGAACTACAATTTTCATTTAACCCTCTTAAAGCAAGTGTTTTTAAGAGAAGACTTCCTCAACACGTACTAGTGTATGTGAAAAGACGTGAGACACCACTCGCACTGAGGCGGTGCGAAGTGGACTTGTGCTGAAGCCGTACAAGTCGGCAGTGCCCCGTTACACCTGGTAGCACTTTGTAGTCCGTCCAAGGACCACAGTTCCAATCATCTTACATGGACATGTTCGATGATTACGAAACACGCATCACGTCCTGTACCTGGGATACGCGTATGCGTCGTCCCGAAACTCTAAAGATTGACATCTCTAAGTATAGGGGAGTCGAAGAAGACTCCCTCTTTAGATGGTTTGTCGAGTTGGACGATACCATAAGGGCACGTCACATCATCGACGAGCAAATGCAAGTCGCATTCGCTCAATCAAATCTGGCAGGTCGTGCCAAAACTTGGGCATTAGGTCTTAAGTTGCGCGACCCATACGTCTTTGGGTCGCTAGAGGCTTTTAAAACCCGACTCAATCAGACGTTTGGACTACTAAGGGTTGAGTTCAGAGCTCGTTCAGAGCTTATGAAACTCAAGCAATGCAAGCGTGATGTGCACGCATATGCCCAGCACATACGACTCTTAGCGAGTTGTATTACCAATAACCCAGTCCATGAACACCCGTTGATTACGGTGTTCATGCAAGGTCTTACGGATGGTCCCGTAAAGACCCACCTGTTCCGCTTGGAACTGGATACGCTTGAAGAAGCAATATCCGTAGCGGAACAGGAGGACTTTAGCTTGAGACAGGCTCAAGCAAGTTCGTCATCATATCGTCCACCTAGACGACACGAACTAGGAGGTCCAGAACCCATGGACCTTTCCTATGTCGAAAGCGAGAAACCTCGCTTTTCGAATAATAAGCGATCGCAGAAATGCCATCGCTGCCAAAAATTGGGACATTACGCTCATGAGTGTAGTGCCCCACGTCCAGCACCAAAAGGTACTGAACGTAATTTTGGATCGTATGCCAAAAAGGGCAACGGTCGCGGATCCGACGTTGTTGCGAAATCGCAACAGCGAGGCGGACCGCCAAAAAATGGACGGGGTCAGTAGGGGCGCAACGCCCTACTGATCCAGCAACCTCAAGAGAATTTGCAAATCTCTTGACAAAAGTTGCTCCAGACACACAATCATTATGTGTCTCTGCACCTGGTGATGAGGTATCACTCATCACCTTGAAATTGAAAGTGACAAATGATTTGTCACTTAAAGCCCTAGTGGACTGCGGAGCGTCGAATAACTTTATTCGTCGCCAGTCACTAGAGGGTAGTAGGCTCAAATATATTGAGCGCGACATCCCTCCAACGAGGATGACGGTGCGTCTAGCGACAGGCGCATCGATAACAGTGATGAAACGCGTAGTGAAATTTCACTACACGTTAAGA